>NC_063044.1:19896002-20079599 GCF_018812025.1 Megalobrama amblycephala
TATTTGCTTGTTATATATTAAATCCAAGCAATTGGTTGATGAAACATTGATTAAAATTAAGATACAATTTTTACAAAACGAAATTCACTTTAAAGAAAGGCTTTCTACAAAGCAAAACTTAATGAAATGTTTAAAATCATGTCTGACCCACTCCATGTCTCCCGATATATTTGCGCATCTTATGATGCATCTTACTCATGCTGTTCACTTTTCATTATCGAATAAATGGATTTAAAACATAACATAGGACTATTTAAACATAAATATGAAACTACGTTTTCTTTAATGGCTACCAACACAGTACAGAGAAATTTCATAAGCAAGAGCAGATCATGAGTCAGGAGTCGCATCAAGAATAATTTATTCTTAGACTTATAATATTGGGGCATTCAATTTATTTGGCATATTTTTATTTTATTTTTATTTTTTTAAAGTAACGCAATAGTTACTTTCCCTGGTAATTAGTTACTTTTATAATGATGCAACTCAGTTACTAACTCCGTTACTATTTGTGAGAAGTAACTAGTAACTATAACTAATTACTTTTTTAAAGTAATGTGACCAACACTGCTGTTTTCAAATGTTATAAATGCTTTCAGCAGTTTTTTCCTGTCTTTAAAGGGTTACTTCAGGATTTAGCATTAAGCTTTGTATTAGTAGAATACCACTATTATTTTCGAATTACCGTGCTTTCCCCCTTCATATCAGTCCGAGATGAGAGATTTATGCATTTTTATTCTGTAAAAAAGCCTCCGATGACACAAAAATCGTCATTTTGCGTCATCGGAGGCTTTTTTGGCCAGAGGCTTAAAACTACAGCCAGTAATAGCAGGTAGTTCGCATTTTTTCACCACGCCCATACATATGCGCGTTTGAGGTTACTCACGGACATAGATCAAAGATTTTATCAAAAGTGGGTGTCAATTATATTTTTAAGCTTACAGTAATTAACATTATTTTGTCTGCACTACATCAGTGGTTCATCTGGCAAATTTATCGGTCTCTGCAGTCATCTCAACCAATACAGCAACAGGCTTTTGTGGTAACGTTAGCATAAATAGATAAATAGACTAACTCAGTTTTACAAAACAGTGGCTTTACTTTGATAACAGTCAACTTATATGCAACTTATATGTAATTGTCTATGTAACGTTACTTTGCTAAATTTGCAGTTTTACTGCTACCTACAACACTACATATAGGCTACTGTGTTATCTGTGTTAGTGGTTTGGGCATGGCCTCGCAAGGGCAGCAAAACAAGTGCATTCTGGGAGTTGTTGTCTTTCATCCACATTAGTCAAAAATACATTTTCTGCCTTTTCTCAGTCTAGAAAGCTCCAAATTCAAAAATAATTTCACATTTCTACTACATAAATGACCAATTTTAAATACACATTCATCTTTCCAGGGGTGAAGTACCCCTTTAATGCAGTTACATACAAACAAAAAAGCTACCACACATACATGCTACACACAGCAAGGAATGTTTAAGCTGTGTCCGAAACCGCTCACTCGTTCTCCGATTCACTAATCCCTATATAGTGTGTGCCATTTGAGTGCACTATATCTGCAAAGAGTGAACGAAATGGAGTAAATTTGGACGCCAACGTAGCCTATAACTGTGCGTCGGAGAGCTGGAGCTGTCACAGAAACGGCTCAACACGTGATAAAACTAGGCCTGCTTTTATCCTGCATGTTATTTTATAAAATAATATTAATAACAATCTTAATGACTTTATTTTGTAATCATACATACGTGCCAGCTTTGTAGTTTCATCGATTGTAAGGTTTGTCATGCTTAATGTGTTCATAATCAGGGCCGGATTATCCATAGATGGGATTGGGGGAGTGCCCTGGGGCACCAGCCAATAGAGGGCACCAAGTGATTGAGATAATGACTAGACTTTTTTTAAATCATGTTTTGTATATATATTATTTAGCTGGAAAGATACAGATACAAAAATAACAGTTAATGATACATTATATACAGAGAGAATATAAAGAGCCCTGCCCCTTTGATCGCGAAAGTGAAAGTTCCCTTTGTGGTCCCATCGCGTTGAGACCTGCACTCCCAGATCCGCGGGACCCAACGCAACAGAGGACGGTGCGGGCGGTAAGACACTACTCGCATACGAGTTGCGGGAGAATCAAATGATTCCTGCGGGAAGCGGGTGCGGGACTGAAAAATCCGTCCCATCCGATGTAGGTCTCTACATCGCGGTGCCCCCGCGTTCCCATTTCTCCTCTCCCTTAGAAAAATACCCTTAGAAAGAGCTACTGAACATAAATAAAATGTGCAAAAGGGTATTGAAATTTTTTTAACAAAATGTACATAAAATAAATTATATAACATAACCATAGAACAGTAGAACATAAACATTGTCTTGAAGATGGTTCATTTCTTTACCCCTGAAAAATAAACAAAAGCAGATTCAGCAAAATATAATCACAGTACATCAAATGAAAAATAAGAAGTACTGTACAAATAATTTTACCTAGAAAAGGCTCCAGCATGTTTTGGGCTCCACTTTTCTTGCACTTTGGGCTTCACAGTTTGTGGATGCTACACTTCTCCTCCCTAGTGCCAGCCATGTCTGCACATATGTTTGTGCATTAAACTGATCCAAGGGTGGTCCGTTGCATTTCAGGAAGATCAGATTTGAAAGCCTTTTGATGTCGAGAGAGTTTCTTTTATCTGTCAAAGTATCATTCATTGAGCTGAAAGCTCACTCGCATTCACTTGTTGATACTGCAATGGTGTGGACAGCTTTAAGAAGAGGCTTCAGGGCTTCTGGTGTCTTGGAAGCTTTTAGGTCTTTATACTCCCTAAATCCTAGGACACTTTCCCTCTCCCCAACTCTGAATCTCTGACATAAATGTCTGACCGCTGCATCCCCATATTGAATATCTAGAGATGCAGGCCATGAGTCAGATTGGAGGACCTGTGAGGAAGTTGTTGGAGTCATCCTGCACTTAACATTTTCAGCCAGGCTACGGAAAAATTGCCCAGGGTTGATTTTTATAACCCTCTCATTTTCATGCAGGCATACATTTCTGAAGATTTTCTTCTTTTCAGCTTCAAATGGCAGTTTGTGTGTAGGGACCAGGTGTGGATACCATTGACTCAAACACCCGGATTTGTCGGTCCAGCTGCCTGTCGGCTTGATCCAAAGTCATGTCTGGAGCATTCTTGAGAGGTCACCGAGTTCTGTGAGAGCGTCACACATGATGCCAAGATTGACCACAAAAGAAACTGTAGTGAGAACATCATTGAGTCCTTTGTATTTTGCTCTCTCTCTTGCATCTCTGCTGGTATCAGCAGCAGCACTTGTAAAGTGTACCTGCAGAGCTTGGTAGTTCTCCCATACTGCTTTCACTGTTCTTTCACTTGAAGCAACCCAACGCACTGATAAAACACGGCCTATCACAAGGAGACGCTGTCCAACATTGTGAGCACTCTCGGTTAATTCCCTTTGGTTTTTTTGGGGATGCGTGGTAGAGGGAGTAAAGCTGATCTAAAAATATTTTAAAGTGATTGATTCCTCCTACCTCCTTCAAAACATCACAAACTGCCAGTTCCAGTCTGTGATTGGAACAATGCCAGACAAACAGGTAAGGGAATTGGGAACAAAGCTGCGCAGCAACTCCTGCTTTCCTCCCAAGCATCACTGAGGCTCCATCACAAGCAAATGCCAACAAATGTTCCTGTAGGTAGTGAAGGTCAAAGCCATTGTTATGAAGACATCCTAACAGTGCTTCAGTGATGTCCTTTGCTGTGGTCCCCTGCAGCTCAATCAGTTCAAAAAATATTGTGTCTGGCTGTTCACTAGAAATAGCTGACCGCAGGCACACGACAAGCACAGACTTTCCACTTATTATAGTGGATTCATCAATGAGCACACACAATTTTCTTTCATTCATCACTGTCATTGACTACTTTCTTTTTCATTTCAGCTGCAATGTGATCCAGTATATTTGCACCTGAGTTATTAGAGTGCAAAACTCTGCCCATCTTGACCCCATTTAAGACTTGCAACTGGACATCTATTGGCATGTCTGTAAAGGGACGCCCATACTTGCCAATCTTATAAGCTGTTCTAAACACATTGCAAGTTGAAGCGTATTCAGCATTTCTCAGATCTTCAATGTGTTTTTGCATTGTATTTTGTGTTGCCTTCTCTTTTATTTCAACTGCTTTCTTGTGATAAATTGTCTTTTCTTGTGAGTCTCTGTGCTCTTTTATTTTCTTTCGTAGTGAGTTTTGTTGTGCAGCCTTGTCCTTTCCAAAAGACGAGATTAAGCACCCACTCCACTCCTGCGACACTCTCTGCCCTTGTTGCATGTCCACGCAAGCACAAACTTGACTACACACACTACAACCCAACTTTTGATTTCTGCTCATCAGCCACTTGTGGAGAAATACTGGACTTGTGCTTGGGACCAACATTCTGGCCACTCATGATCGCTAACGCGGCTGTTGTCATCGGTAGAAGTGATGTCATTCTCGTCCTCGTTCTCGGCACAAGTGCTGCTTTCATTAGCTTGCGTCTGACCTGCAGGGATATCATTCTGGCTTGGTGGGGTGTCAGCCAGCGAGTCAGCTGATTCTGACCGTGTTCTTTTAGTACTCAGAGTCTGAAGCCAGGAGAGCATATTAAGTGTTGTTCACTGTATTTGTATTTTTACCGAGCCGAGTGTGCGCGTTTCACACACCCTCTCCGGCCACGTTGAGTTGTTGACAGTGACAGCGGCAAAAGCGACGCATGCGCTTTTCACTTGTAAAACTCAAGGGTGTGTTGGTAATGTAGTCTCTGCTCTCGGTGGGACGAATTAGGAAGCGTGCATTGTGAAGGGCGCTCTGAAAAGAGGCAGCACAGGCAAAGGATTAAAACCTCTATTAAAACAGATGTCCAAATGAGCGTACCGGTACGCTAAAAGCACGTTCTGGGCACACGGAGAGGTGGCGGTACGCTCAAGAGCTATATTTGGAAGTGGCGGTATTGAGTACCGGTGCGTACCGGCCCACTTAAACCACTGCCTCTCCCAGAACGTTATTTCGCCCCTGCCCTCGCAGAGGTCTGTGCATGCCACTGCATGGAGGACACCAGGTTTATTCGTGCCTATTTATTGGGAAAATCTCATTAAAACCAAAATTATAGGCCTATGTAGTGCCCCATGGTCTGACAACCATATAAATATTCACAGTGCTATTCTGTAATTTCTGTCAAATGCAGGCAAATTTCGCTGTATATAAAACATACAATACGTTTCAAATGATTACACATATATGTAATTGTTCATGTGCAATTTGTTACCTACTGCGTATTTACGCAGAATTAATTGACGATTTTGCATGCACAAATTCTAGAAAAAAAATTCTGCTTAGGTAAGGCTTTTTTACCATTATTTCTCGGCAAATATGTGACGCTGTTTTCGATTTGAAATTTGTTGAACGGTTTTCTCTTTTAGATGGTTGCTTAGATGCTTGTAAAGTTCAGTGTGTGTGTTTTGTTGCTGCGCGCGTCTGTGGTGCTGAATTCAGCTGTAAATATGATTGCTTGATTGCAACAGTCTTTCTTGGACTTGCTTATTTGTTTTGGGGGGGTTTTTTCACTTCAAATGTGGTCACCCTAGGGCAGTGGTTCCCAAACCTGTCCTGGAGGACCCCCAGCCCTGCACATTTTGTATGTTTCCCTCATTTATCACACCTGATTCAACTCATGTGCTCATTAGTAGAGACAGCAAGACCTGAACTAGGCATGTCAGATAAGGGCGACATTCAAAATGTGTAGTGCTGGGGGTCCTCCAGGACAGGTTTGGGAGTCAGGGGACTACATTGTGTTAATCCGGGCCTGTTCATAATCATTAAATACTATTAAAAAAAACTGCAAACAAAAATAAACATTAATAGGTATACAATATTTCATATATTTATTAGTTTACATTTAATATATTTATAAGTTATTTTTAGTTTTTTTAGAATCTCACACTCACAGATGACGTGGTCGTTGAGCGCCCTCAGGCGACCCTCAGACGCCCTCTTTGCATTTGAAAGAATAAGCTACCTATAGATGATTAACGAGTCAAGTTGCTGTTTTCATACTTCTGTAATATTTTTCAGTCAATATTAAATTACAGAACGAACTATGAGTTTCAGTTTGTGGTGTATTTTTGTAGGTTTCAAAGTAACTTGAAAGTAAAGTATTTAGAAATCTTATTACTTTTTACATTCAGTAATCAGTAATGTAATCAAATTACAATTTTAATGTAGTAATTTGTAGTGGATTACTTTTTTTGAGTAACTTACCCAATACTGCCTATGTTTGACGAGGCGTGAGCAAGTCAAATAAACCACGCAAAATCTGATCAAAGCGCTCAGGCTGAAGCCTAGTTTTACATGAGGAGGTGGGGGTAAAGTAATTATTACCAGAGCTTGTCAGTGATTTTAGTCCCATCTGAATGTGCCATCTCAGTAATCATTACAGGCAATGTCAGTTTACTTCATATTTGTGCAGTTTTTGAGTAGGCTTTTATACAAAAACAGATTTTTATGTAAAATTCACTTTATAAAAGACCCACATTTCTAACTTTCATTCAGGAGGATAACATGGATAATTTGACATGGTTTAGTGTAAGATTATTGCCCATCTTTAAGTAAAAAAAAACTATCACTTTTACCAGTAGATGGCTGCAGAGATCCACTATACTCCAAAAACAGCACAAATGTTGAGTAAAAAAAAAAATTGAGTAAAATTACATTTGTTCAAATATATATATAAATATAAATATATTGTTACAAAATTACATTTTGTTGCCTGGGGTCTGTGGAGAACCCAAAGACCCTGAAGGGGCTTGCACACCGGATGCGAAGCTCAGCGCCCATGCCACGTCTTTAAAATTCGAACGCATTGTTTTCTATGAGTGTAAAGACTTGTCGCTGCGCTGCGCGCCTCTGAGCTTTGCGTCCGGTGTGCAAGCCCCTTGAGTGTACTGCACAAAGGTTAAAGTAGCTAGACAGATTCTGCCAGTGTTGGTTCAGAGTAAACAATGATGTACTTCTGAGTCCTTAAGATGGAGGGAAGTTAGCAAGGGAAGGGCATAAAAATCTGAACTTGAGTGCAGCCCTGGAGTACCTCAACAGGACACTTTGTAGATTTATTTGAAATATCCATCAGTCTCAGATCAGAGTATCAGATCTGATGAGTTGAACCTAGAGTAGGAATGACCAAACCTGTTCCTGGAGATCTACATACATGCAGAGTTCAGATCCAACCCCGATCGAACACACCTGCCCCTGAAGATCTTTGTGCAGAAGTATAAATCAGCCTCTAGTCTTCAGGAATGCTTGAAAATTACAGGCAGGTGTATTTGATTAGGGATGAAACTTAACTCTGCAAAAGAGTGGTCCTCCAGTACCAAAGCTGATCATACATCAGTGATTCTCAAACTTTTTTCCCAGTGGGCCGCACAATGGTCCAAGTGCAAGTCTCACGGGCCGCATATAATTTACATATGACGTCACCAGTGCAAACCAATCAGATTTAATGTTATGGTATTATCAGATAATACTATTATTATACGTAGATGTTGCACACAATAAATAACAAATAAAAACTAACTTACTGACATTAGCTTTACAATAATTATCAGTAATGCTCAGTGAACACACAAACTGTATATACAATCACTTTAAAGGTGCCCTAGATTCAAAAATTGAATTTATCTCGGCATAGTTGAATAACAAGAGTTCAGTACATGGAAATGACATACAGTGAGTCTCAAACTCCATTGTTTCCTCCTCCTTATATAAATCTTATTTGTTTAAAAGATCTCCGAGGAACAGGCGAATCTCAGCATAATACCGACTGTTGCGTAACAGTCGGGGGCTCCGCCCCCAATATTTGCATATGCCAGCCCATGTTCCCAACATTATGAAAGGCATTAGACAAGGGCAGCCAGTATTAACGTCTGGATTTGTGCACACACAGCCGAATCATCAGACTAGATAAGCAAGCAATAACAACAGCGACAAATGGCAGATGGAGCAATAAAAACTGACATGATCCATGATAACATGATATTTTTAGTGATATTTGTAAATTGTCTTTCTAAATGTTTCATTAGCATGTTGCTAATGTACTGTTAAATGTGGTTAAAGTTACCATCGTTCCTTACTGTATTCACGGAGACAAGAGCCGTCGCTATTTTCATTTTTAAACATTTGCAGTCTGTATAATTAATAATGCATAATGCACACAGCATGCATGATGAACATCTTGTAAAGATCCATTTGAGGGTTATATTAGCTGTGTGAACTATGTAAATGCGCTGTAATATAGTCGAGAGCTCGTGTGGCAGGGAGCGTGCGATTTAAAGGGGCGGCATGCTGAAAAAATCAGTGTAGAGTTAATGATGCCCCAAAATAGGCAGTTAAAAAAATTAATTTAAAAAAATCTATGGGGTATTTTGAGCTGAAACTTCACAGACACATTCACGAGACACCTTAGACTTATAATACATCTTGTGAAAAAGCATTCTTGGGCACCTTTAAGTTGCTATTTAACTCTGTATGACTGTATGACTCTCTTCAACAGCATTACAATAGTCACCAAACAATCACACAAACGCCTTAATAAGCAAATGTTACTCAGCTCATTTTACAAACAACACTTAGTGCACTGTAGGCTAATTATCTCTAACGATATCAAGCTTTCTGTCATGTCGCAATCCCTCGCGCAGCATCGGATCCGCGAGCGCGCGCAGAGTTGGGACCAAACAAACACATCGAATTCACAGTTCAGTCTTTTGAAATTGTAGGTTTTGCTTGTCAAGTACTTTACTACAGAGCAAACAGGAAGGCTGCCCATCTTGCTCATTAACAACTGATTCTGCCATTCTTCTTACCTTTACTGCTGATGCTGCGACTCTTCTTGTTTGCATTTGTTCCTTCATTTTATCTTCCAGATTTAGTTTTTCTCCTTTAATAACAAATTTGACCATTTTGAGGCTTAAATTTACAAAATTAATGGCTACTGTTTGAATTCTTCCTAAGCGCGCACTTGTGTTTGTTTCGTTAACTGAGTGATTGCGTCATTAGCCTACATTGCCTGATGTCTGAAAATAATAAATACTCACCAAAATTATTTTATATGACAAATAAAGCATTATAGCTCATTTATATTTATTTAATTCACTTTAATTAAAATTTTAAAACTAAAATAAATTGTATGCTATTAATTTTTTATTTTCTTTTATTTTTTTTAAATTGTGGTCAGCATATCGCGGCCGCATTTACATTCATGACGGGCCGCAGGTTGAGAACCACTGCTCCACACCCATTCAAACGCTTACTGCAGTGAAGTGTCGCGTTGCGCGACTCACTGGATGTCATGGCAACCGAATCACGGAGGAAAACTTTAAATATCTCGCCTTCGCTTTAATTTCGGACCATCTCCAAAAAGACATAAAACACTAAACAAATGATTTTGACATGAGTTTATCAAAGTAGGAAATCCAGACTTTTAATCCCTTACACACAATTACTGCTGTTGAAATACGAAATGGAGGCGGGTCCGGATTGAATTCCCTCCGGGTCCGGGTCCGGATCCGGACCGGAGTCCGGACTTTGAGAAGTGCTGTCATACATGTTGTTGATTTTGATGTTTGAAATGTCTTAACTTGTTTTTTTGTCTATTTTTGTCCTAGACCTAATGGCACTGAGAGAGGCGAGTCATGAACTTAATGAAAGGGATGAAGAGAAAATTATAAATTATAATTATAATTTAATGACTGAAAAAAAAAACAAAGAGAGAGAAAATCAACAAAGAGAAAAATCAACAAAGTTTTCCTTACAAAAAGGACCTCAAAATACTGGAACTAAAAGGTATTTCACATGCCAACAGTGTGGAAAGACTTTTGATCAACATAGAAACTTTCAAGTCCACTTGAGAGTTCACACTAGAGAGAGTCCCTTCACTTGCCAACAGTGTGGAAAGAGATTCATACATAAAAATCACCTTAAAGTTCACATGAGAATTCACACTGGAGAAAAGCCTTTCACCTGCAAACAGTGTGGAAAGAGTTTCAGTCAAAAAGGAAGCCTTGAAATCCACATGAGAACTCACACTGGAGAAAAGCCTTATACCTGTCAAGAGTGTGGACAGAGTTTCAATAGAAATGAAAACCTTAAAGTCCACATGAGAATTCACACTGGAGAAAAACCTTTCACCTGCCAACAGTGTGGAAATGGTTTCCGTGAAAAAGGAAACCTTACAGCCCACATGAGAACTCACACTGGAGAAAAACCTTTCACCTGCCAACAGTGTGGAAAGAGTTTCATTAGAAATGAAAACCTTAAAGTCCACATGAGAATTCACACTGGAGAAAAGCCTTTCACCTGTCAACAATGTGGAAAGAGTTTCATTAGAAATGAAAACCTTAAAGTCCACATGAGAATTCACACTGGAGAAAAGCCTTTCACCTGCCAACAGTGTGGAAATGGTTTCCGTGAAAAAGGAAACCTTACAGCTCACATGAGAACTCACACTGGAGAAAAGCCTTACACCTGCACTCTGTGCGGGAATGGCTTCACAGAGGAACGAATCCTCATGCAACACATGAGAATTCACACTAGAGAGAGCCCATTCACCTGCCAACAATGTGGAAAGAGTTTCATCAGAAATGAAAACCTTAAAGTCCACATGAGAATTCACACTGGAGAAAAGCCTTTCACCTGCCAACTGTGTGGAAAGAGTTTTAATGAGACAAGAAACCTTAAAATCCACATGAGAATTCACACTGGAGAGAAACCTTTCACCTGCCAGCAATGTGGAAAGAGTTTCAGTCAAAAACGACACCTTATAGACCACATGAGAGTTCACACTGGAGAAAAGCCTTACACCTGCCAACAATGTGGAAAGAGTTTCATTAGAAATGAAAACCTTAAAGTCCACATGAGAACTCACACTGGAGAAAAACCTCATACCTGTCAAGAGTGTGGAAAGAGTTTCAGTCAAAGAGGACACCTTATAGCCCACATGAGAACTCACACTGGAGAAAAGCCTTAAGCTTTGATTCATTATTTTCTAAAATCAAAATAAAATTGAACAGCTCAATATTGTAATAAATCAAGGTCAACATAACAGCCTCTTAAATGTTAAAAGCATGAAACGCTCACAGTTCAAAAAGCTTAAGCTATGTCCTATGCCTTCTCTATAAGTTGTTTGCACATGACGTCAGTGCTGCACGCGAAATGCGGCAGGTGGGCAAGGAGTGATTTTACTATATAGGAATCAAAATTCCTATTTTTTGCATTGTTATAGTTGCTCAAATCTATCAAACCGAGAAACCACAATGAGCTTTTACCATTTATGTAACTTGTATAGTTTTTTTTTTTTTTTTTTTTTTTTTACTTTTTAAAATATAATTTTGTGTCTGCTGATACTGAAATGAATATGGAACCTGCTTACTTCATTTTTTTACTTGGTTAAATATTAACATTCTTCATGGTATCGTTTGCAGGGAAGAGAAGATATTTTATCCCATTGAATGATTATTTAGTGTTTTCACTTCAGTTTTGTTGAATTCAATTTACAATGTTGATCTGGTTACCATGAGAACAGTGTCACGCGCTGCTGCTTCAGCCATCATATGGTAGAAAATGTCAGAATAAATAAATGTGTTCAACAAGCTGACAGAAGTTGATCCATTTCTTTGTTGGTAGGGTGTAAATATTCACTTTCCCCTATGTCCATGGAGGAGAATCGGATGGGCATTCAGCAGACAGGCACCAACATATTTTTTATTTTATTTATATCAACAAATGACAACCAAAATCAAACCCATAGAAGCTTGTGAACAGTTTTTTTTAAGTGGCTGTGTGCAGTGGCTGAACAATTTGTTATTTTTATGTTGATTTGTTACACGCATGCTACACGGTAAAATGCATATATCAGAGAGTAATCAAAATGGCTCGGGGAATTTATGACTCTGGATAATCTGTGTTTTTTAGAATAGAGATCTCGACTCTTAACTTTACTAGTGCATATTACTAGTCTTGTGGTAAACAATTAATCCGTGCAAGTTAAAACACAGAAAAAATTGTCTAATCATTAATCAAAATCTGTTTACTTCCGGTCTGAAATGGCGTTCCTTCTCTGATTACGTCAGTTTGACGGCTTGGGTTGAAAACACGTAAACCACTCCTCTGCAACTGTTCGTCTGCTATGAGTGAGAGACAGAGTGGAGGAGCGCAAGAGATGGAGAGGAGGAGCCTAACAAGTGTTGCATGATTTAACGTGTTTCTAATGGCTGTGTTCCAGTTCGTTTTTTAAATGCCCTTCCCTTGCTAACTTCCCTCAGTCTCGTTGACTGGGATGTACGTCATTGCTTACATTGCACTAGTGCCCACTACTGGTGGAAACTTTGCAATGGCCTGAACTGGAACGTCCTAAGCCCTCCATTCCAGAATGGAGCTGATTTATTATTTATTCTTTGCCCTTACAAAATTGTTTAATACAGCATTCTATATGTATATATGAGTTTTAAATGTTTTAAAAAATAATAATTACAATATCATAGAGTTGTTTCTGGTGGGGTAAATTAAACGCGATATGCTGTCATGTCATAAACGTGTTGTTGGTTATGGAGCTGCCTGAAGTGTACATATGAAGTAGACTCGCTCCCTCTGTCAAAATCGGGTCTGTCCATATAAAATTCCCTCGTCCACTTCATGAAGTGGAACACACTTAAAAATGATGGCAGAGATTCCCCCGAGGGAAGTGTTTATGGAAGTTCGCGAGTGCATGTCTAAAACTGGAGTGGAACGCAGCCTAACATGTTTGGTACTTTGTGGCATATTGAAATGTGTGAAGCATGCCATTTCCTGTTGCCAGCTGGTGGCGCTACGTATATTGTATATTGTCATAAAGATGTCTTTAGGAAGGACTCAGGCTTTGTCAAGCCACCACGTACACACCCTTCAATGAAAACTCAAGATCTTTGCAGAGTAACATCGCTAAGCCCTTAAGATTAGACTGACCATATATGATGTGGTTTTGGATGAATCTCTATGAGGAGTTAATCACAGTGTAAAACGTCTCAGGTTAGGTATGTAACCATGGTTCCCTGAGAACAGGGAACGAGACTCTGCATTGGAATACGCAATGGGGAACGTCACGTGACCCAGGTGTCTGAAAGCCAACTATCTAACAACTCCAATCCCTATTGGCCGGCGACAGCCTATGACGTAATATGGTGCGACCCGGAGTAGAGGAGCGCCTGGAGAAACAGTCAGCAGCTATCGTCTTGGGGGACTCTTCTGCAGGCAGGCAACCCAAAGCATGGCAAGGAAACACAGTCTTGTTCCCTGTTTTCAGGGAACCATGGTTACATACGTAACCTGAGACGTTTTACACTGTGATTAACTCCTGTAAGCCTTGGCCACAAGCGTGGACGAGAACTTACAGGCCTTGGACGGGAGCTTGGGATCACTGCGCCACATAGAAGTGCTCGGAGGACACAATTGCATCGCAACCGAGCGTTCCACAGGGGGAACCCCAGCATACCCTCTGGCTGCTCCGCCGTCGAGGGAGGTAAAGGCGGAGGAGGCAGCAGAACGGTTTCGGGCAGGTAAAGGTGCCCTCCACAAACTGGCAACCTCCTCATGCACCTCCGGGAAGAAAAGAACCGGAAGGGGGCCCTGGCGTTCACCAGAGCGTGCAGCCCCTAGGAGCCAATCATCCAGCCTCGAGCGCTCAGGACGGGGTGGAGGATTCCACTCCAACCCAATGCTCTCAGCTGCCCGGGGCAAGCATGGCCGTCAGCTCAGGATCTGACTCGGACAACGCTGCTTTCCCAGAGGGAGGCACCGCAGCCGAGTCTTCAGCTCTCAGGGGAAACAGGCAAGGCAGGAATGCTGGAATCCGCTGAGATGCGCCGTCACACCAGTACTGCAGAGACTCGCTGAAAACACTCCGGTGAAGGCACGATGCGCTTGGCTCCGAAGCGAAAGCTTGAATGCGAGTTGCTCGCGCTGCTCCTTATATACCCACTGTGTGGGGCAGGGCTTGCGCATGCAAATTCCGCAGACCAAGATACTCTTCGTATCATTGGCTCGTTTTGTTAACACTCAAAGGTGTTTGGTCTCTCGGGCGAGACCCCATTCGTCAGTCTCTGACGTTACGTCTCTGTTCCCTCCTTCAGGGAACGAGGGTTACATACGTAACCTAGATGTTTTCAATCAGCTGAACAAGTTCTTAAGTTTGAATGGATACTTTGACAACTTTCAATCTGGTTTCCGACCGCATCACAGCACAGAAACAGCACTCATAAAGATAATAAATGATATTCGCCTAAACACAGATTCAGGTAAATTATCAGTGCTGGTTCTACTCGACCTCAGTGCTGCGTTTGACACTGTCGATCACAACATTCTTCTTGACAGGCTGGAAAACTGGGTTGGGCTTTCTGGGATGGTCCTTAAATGGTTCAGGTCATACTTAGAAGGGAGAGGTTATTATGTGAGTATCAGTGACCATAAGTCTGAGTGGAGATCCATGACATGCGGAGTCCCTCAAGGTTCAATACTTGCACCCCTCCTGTTCAACCTATATATGCTGCCACTGAGCCAAATAATGAGAAAGAACCAAATTGCATATCACAGCTATGCAGATGACACCCAGATTTACCTAGCCCTATCACCCAACGAATACAGCCCCATTGACTCCCTGTTTCAATGCATTGATGAAATTAAAAATTGGATGTGCCTAAACTTCCGTCAGTTAAACAAAGACAAAACTGAAGTCATTGCATTTGGAAACAAAGATGAAGTTCTCAAAGTGAACACGTACCTTCACTCTAGGGGTCAAACAATTAAAAATCAAGTCAGGAATCTTGGTGTTATTTTGGAGTCAGACCTGAGTTTCAGTAGCAATGTAAAGACAGTAACTAAATCAGCATATTATCATCTCAAAAATATTGCAAGAATTAGATGCTTTGTCTCCAGTCAAGACTTAGAGAAACTTGTTCATGCTTTCATCACCAACAGGGTGGATTTTTGTAATGGACTCCTCACTGGCCTTCCCAAAAAGACCATAAGACAGCTGCAGCTCGTACAGAACGCTGCTGCCAGGATTCTGAGCAGAACCAGAAAACATGAACACATCAGACCTGTCCTCAGGTCCTTGCACTGGCTTCCAGTTGCATTTAGAATTGATTTTAAAGTACTGTTACTTGTTTATAAATCACTCAATGGCCTAGGACCTCAATACATTGCAGATATGCTCATAGAATATAAACCTAACAGATCACTCAGATCATCAGGATCAAGTCATTTAGAAATACCAAGGGTTCACTCAAAGCAAGGAGAGTCTGCTTTTAGCTGTTACGCCAGCTGCAGCTGGAACCAGCTTCCAGAAGAGATCAGGTGTGCTCCAACAGTAGCCACATTCAAATCCAGACTCAAAACACATCTTTTTACCTATGCATTTGCTGATTGAGCACTGTGCTATGTCCAAACTGTTTGCATTTTATTTAATACGTATTATGTTTTTATTCTTTTTATTCCTTTTCCTGTTTTTATTTCATTTTTAATGTATTTTATATCTTTTATGTATCATCTTGTTATTCTGACTTTTAATGCATTTTAAATATTGCTGTCTGGTTGAAAGAGCTGGGAGAATTAGGAAGAAAGCATTTGTGATTAGGTTAAAATTTGGTAAATTTGGATAAAGGGACGAACCATGGGGAAATTTGAGCTGTAGTGCATGGTTAAGATATCTCTGGATTACAGTCAGGACACTTTCCAAAGGGGGAAATTTCCAAAGGGGAAATTTGAACTGCGTTGCATAGATAAGATATCTCAGGAAGGGGGATTAGGGCTATGTGGTGCAGTTTGAGGTGTCTTGGCAAAAGGGGAGATTGAAACTTTGTTTATCAGTTTGAAGTGCCTTAACAGGTAGCAGTCCTGTCGTGTGAGGAAGATCCATTCAGATCTGCTCTGATGGATAGATCCGTTTAGATCCACTCTGACGGACAACAACAAGAACAACAAGAACAACAAGTCAAGTCAATTGGTAATTGTTTCAAAGCAGCTTTACATATTAGAAGCACAGAAAAAAGAGAAGTGGTTAAAATTAAGCTGTACAAGCAAGCGTGGTAATATGTAACATATACAAGATGGTGCTACATTAAGCCAATGTCGGCTGACTCCCAGGGGTGGAAAAAACCCCTAGGAAAAAAACCCAGCGCGCTAACACTGGGAAAAAAGTCCTAGGAGGGAAAAAACCCCTTGGAAGATATATATATGTGACCTGATCCAGCAAAAAGAGTCACAGTGACCCAAATTTCAAAATTGAGATTTTGGTATCAATGGAAAGATGAGACAATAAGCTTTAAAATGATATCCTAGTCAAAGTCCTTGAAATACCTTGAATGGTTTTAAAGATATACCCATTTGAATTATGGTTGTCTGCCCTCTTTTTCAAATTGAAAACCTGAGAAAATCGCTTTTAAAGTTTTTTGCCCGTTTTTTGTTGATATCTTTCAAAATCCATTGAATTTAAAGGGATAAACTATTTATTTTACAGCTTAATTTGACCAAAGACATTTTTATATATGTATAAATGCTATTAAACCAGGCTGAAGCTCAAATTATTTTAAAGTATTTATTTGAATTAACCCTTTAAGACCTGAAGTCTTTTTTAGAGTTTTTTTTTTTTCTGAGCGACACACACAAAAGTAAAGACTCATAACTCCAAAACTCTAGCAAGGAGAGTCAAAAGGTAGGTATCATTTGATACAAAACATTTTAAATTTTAAGAAAATATAAATTACATTACATTTGGACATTTTCTTGCCGAGAAACAGCTGATAAAAGACAAAAAATATATATAATTTTTTAAAAATAATTTTTCTTTTTTTATTTGACATGGAATAACTCAGGAACACAATAAGATCGCAAAAAAAATCTTTTTTGGTGATGCTCTCCTATATGTGAGCTGCATCTGGTTCAAATTTCGTGGTGATATTATAAAGAATAGTTTCGAAAATTGTTGTTCATTTTTTCCGCAGGCCAAGGTGGCACCAACGGGAGGTAAACTCGGTTTAGAGGTGCTTCTCAGCACTCGTTAGGAGTTTTTCAAAATGGTTAGATGCATTAAAAAGATGAGATTCTAAGCTTTAAAATGATATCTATTTTGTGTTATTCCACGTTGGAAAACGAACATGGATGGGTCCGGGATCATTGGATACACACTGCATCCTTGGGCTGGGACGATACACTTAAACTCACGATACGATGCACCTCGATATGCCAGGGTCACGATACGATACGTCACGATACGATATCAAAAAAGAAAAAAAAAGAAGAAAATATTACTGTATAACAACAACTTATTTATTTTTGTTTCAGCTGCACACAGGGAAACACAAGGCCTAACTGGCCAAACACAAACAAGAACACTCCCTTAGTGCTGCTCTAATCCTAGGTTAAGTTATCTCAGGACTGGTTCTTCTTCAAAAAAACTAACATATCAACATGTTCTGGTGTAATCAGTGATCTTTGAGCAGACACAATGTCTCCTGCTGTGGAAAAGACACGCTCACTGGGCACTGACGTAGCAGGAATGCAAAGGTAGGCTTTGGCCAGGGGGGCAAGTATGGGGTAAGCATATGCATTAACTTTCCACCACTCAAGTGGACTACTGTTGAGTGGGATAGGAATCCCATTTCTGTAGGAGAGTATCTCCATTTCAATCCCTCTGCAGGACTGCACTGTCTCAACAACAGTAGTGTAGGAGCTCCCAAGGAGATCTTCTAACGCTGTCTTTTTTGGTGGGGGAGGCTGTGTCACGTCCTGCATCTGCCTTTCTCCCTCCACTGGCTCTTCCTGGCTCTGCTCTGCTCCCTGTACTGCCTCAACCATGACCCTGGCCTGCTCTGCTGCTGCACCTTATATTGAAGCACTGGCCCTAGTGGTTCTTTCATCTATGTCACTGGTCTGAAAAAAATAAAATAAAACTAGCTCAAACATTTCTGTCTTTCAATCCTTCACTCCCTCCCTCTCTCACAGACACACGCACACAGAGACTCTCTCTCTCATCGACTAATAAAAAAAACAATATGAGAAATAAGTTTTCGGGCTCTGGCCTACACATACAGGGCACCTCATTTTTTTTTTTCAATAAAAGTTAGCCTACCTGGTTGCGCTGCTCATGAAGTGCTGAAGCTTTTTCACGTATTCGGGCATAGACGGACTCGCGTTGTTCATCATTCAGATGGGACAGGCTTCGGAATCGTGGGTCAAGCGCAGTGCACTCCTGCAGCATGTCATTACAGTCCCCCGAGTACCGGTCCGAGATGTCGAGTAGAATGCCGCTTTTCATGTTGGCGATGGTCTGTGTGTCATTTTCGTCTGGTGACATGCTTTGCTCGATCATGAACTTCAGTGGGATTATCAGTGAAACAGTGGGCTCTTTTTCATCACAGACAACTGTTGTGGCTGTCTTCAGTGGCTTAAGCAGTTTCACTATGTCCTCGACATCTGATATATCACTGTTATCCAGAGTGTCAATTTCTCTCGCATTCCTTCGGATTCCTGGGCAGCTCAGTGCAGCTGAGACAGCTGCTTGTTGCTCCAGGTAGCGCGCCAGCATGTTGTATGTGCTATTCCACCTGGTTTGGACATCGGTGATAAGTTTATGCCGAGGCAGCTCTAACTGGGTTTGCTTGTTGGTCAGGACGGCGGTGGCCGTGGTGCTCTTGTGAAAGAATGTAGTTATTCTTCGCACACGACCAAGAAGGCGCGCGACGCTGGATACAGCCAAGCCTCGCTTACTGGCCAGATTCACAACATGCGCTAAGCACTTGATGTGAGGGTGGAGACCGCTCTCTCTCACAGCAATGTCCATGTTGCTCGCGTTGTCTGTGACACAAGCAATGGTTGTTTGTGGCCTCGTTAGCTCCCACTCACTCACATTTCTCAACACGTGAGCTATGTTAACACCAGTATGACTTTCACTTAGCTCACGAGTTTGCAACACAAAGCTTTTTCTCTCCCATTTCTCGTTGATGACTTCTGCCGTGATGGTTATATAACTCTGTGTTGCACGCGAGGTCCAGCTGTCGGTGGTCAGGGCGACACAGTCGGCATTTTTTAGATACTCTTTCACGCTTTGTTTGGTTTTATTGTAAATTTCCGGGATTACCTTCTCTGAAAAATGTCCTCGACATGGCATCTTAAACTTGGGCTCCAGCACATTGAACATTTGGATGAATTTTCTGTTCTCTACCATGTTAAATGGAGCCATATAGTCCGCTATGAATTCGCCAATGAGCCTGGTTATCTGTTTTGCATGCAGACTTGACGGAGGTAGAGTTGGTGTCAGCGTTTGTTTCATGGTCAGCTGTCCCTTCGGTAGGCTCGTTTTCTCCGGGGCCGTCTTCACATTTTTATGGTGACGTTGAAGGTGGTGGTTCATGTTTGATGTGTTGGATGTGGTGTACGGAATGACAGCATGGCATAGCTTACACACAGTCTTAGTCTTGTCAGTTACTCTATTGCCGTCTTTGTCTTTTTTAATGAGAAAGCCAAAATACTGCCAGACATATGACTTGTATCCAGGCGGAGCGTCCTCAATTTCGACCTCATTTGACTCCATGGTCGGCTGTTTGGGGGCAAGGCAGTTGGTGCTAATGCTAATAATATTTGTTAGCTCGCTGCAGTGTTGTTATTGCAACATGCGCTGTCTTGACGTTACGACGTACCGCACCGTTCCCCGGATATAATTTTTTTTTTTTCATTTAGTTTTTTTACCCTGCCACCATAGACTGTATGTCTGCCCCATATACATACACACAAATATAATACACTAAATTATTTATATATTACGCAAATCATGCAGCAGTGCCATCTACTGTATCTTTATTTCGCGATCCATTTTTTTCGACCTCGATGCGTTTCGTCACATTTTGTATCGCGATATTTTGTCAAACGATATTTCGTCCCATCCCTAGAACACGTTATATTGCACACTATAAACACAATCAAAGCTTCAAAAAAACACGAAAAACGGGACCTTTAACATCTATTTAAACATTTAACATTAAAATTACAAAAACAACTTCACAATTAACTGCTATCAATTTTAAACTGCAATGACTAATTATAAAACTTTAAAATAACTTCACACTGGACATAAACAATATTGCTACATTTTAAACTTTTATCCTAATTCTCAGAACACAACACCACACCTACTTTTACCTTTAATCTCTAACAAACATATTTAACTAAAAAATAATAACAGTACTTGTGTTTAACACTTTTTCACTAAATGACTATTTTAACTTTTTTAACACAATTTTAAAAATTTAAAAACCAACTAAGTTGTAATATTTACAACTCTATAAATAAACATAATTAGTAACTTTTTCTTTCCTGAGTTCCCAGAATGCTTCAACTTTTTGTCACATTTGCCATACTTTGGACGTGCTGATGCTTCCGGCTCTTTTTCCTCACTCTCTTCAACAACCTGTTCTGTTGTCCTGCAATCAGTCAACTTGCCCTTGCCACTATGTTGACTGTTGGCGTCTTGTGATGGCTGTTGTTCACATTTTCCACTACGTGTTGTTTTGGACACAAGTAGTCCACATTTACCTCTGCTGTCACAACTTGCCCTTCAAAAACTGTGTAGTTGTCAAAAACTCGAAATACCTCAATGTCAAGATCTCCTAACATCATTAATTTTGACTGAGCTGTTGTGGATATGCACGTTTCTCCACCAAACTGCCGCATGGACACATTTGTCAAGTTGTACCACTTAGCATTTGAGAGAATTTTGCCTCCCCATACACACATAAGGAGATGCTGTGTGTTTTATCTGCAACATCATAGGTTCATCAAATTTGCCATAGTGGCAAATAAACTTCCTGTACGCCATATTATTTTTCTATAAAAACCTACTTTTTAGAACTCCTCCTAGACCGTTTCTCCAATTTTACTCCAAAATTTAACCATATCATCTTCAGCCCATGCTGACAAAAAGTCGATACAACAAACAATTTTCGTATACCGGAGCAACAAATTTGAGGCATGATGCAAAACCCACTCTTGAAGCTGTATCTCTGCAATGCTTTGACATATTGACACCAAACTTTGCAAGTGTCATTATTACCTCACTCTGACAATACCACATTAATTTGGTCACAGCGCCACCTATAGGTCAAAAGTCATAAACCAGTAAATCCTCATTTTTTATCATTTTTCAACTCTTTTGCCTAAAATGATCTTAATAGGTCTTTAATTGCTCACTGCTGCTGTTGATCTGATGCTCACAGCCATGTTGGCCTGCTTCTTGTGCCGCTTTTGTGCTTGGCCCCGTAATTGCTGCTTGCAGCTATATTTTTGTTTTGTTTTGTTTTTTTCCCTGTCTGGAACAGGGTGAAGCTAACCGTTCCCGCTCTGGTGATGACAGACCCTCTTGTAATATAGAAGAAACGGAGGAAAAGACCTCGCTCCAGCGGTCAGGTACTGAGCTGTGGACTAACTAAAGAAGTGTTCTTAAAGCACAGCTGCATTTTCCTGAACCCTCTGTGAAATACTGTAGTATTTCATTTTGATTCAGACTAAAGAGTATTTTGAGGTTCAGAACTCCTTTCCAAATGATGGGTTTTACAATGACAGTGCACTGCATCATGGTCAGTTACATGTTCATATTTATACAGTAAGCCTCCAGTGTTTTGAATTCTGATGATTTGAATTAGTCAGACGATCATTTAGTACTGTACCATTCAAAGATTTAAAAAAAAAAAAAAAAAATTAACATGTGCACCAATAATGCGATTATTTCTTATAATAAGATTAAGGTCTTAATCGCATGGGCCCAGTTTCCCGTTAAGGGCTTAAAATAAACCAGGACTAGGCTAATTCTACTTAAATTAATCAACACTAAACAACTGACTTTCTGAGATGTTGCTTAAGTTTGGATTAACTAGTTCTAGACTACAGAGTCTTAGATTAAGGTAATCAAGGACCAGTGAGATCATCTTTTGGAAACCCGATTAGATTAATGGCATGCACATGTGGCTAAGGAGAGGTTGCTATAAAAACCTGGTATGGAATACTTGTAATTCATTAGTCTTAAGGAGTGTGTGGAACAGGAGTCACTACACTTAACCAAAAAATGGATAAAGGCCGAAGAAAACGCTCAAAAAACTTCAGTGAATTTGAGAAGACCCTTTTTAAACAAATTGTATCAAACTATCCTGTAATTGAAAACAAACAGCATGATTCAGGTACAGAAAACAAGAAGAAGAAGGCATGGATTTCCATGTTGAATGAATTCAACTCAAATGAAAAAGTAACCAAACGGACACTCCAACAAGTTCAGGTAAGATTTATTGTTGCCCCATTCTTACAAATCAGTCAATTATAAATGTTTTCATTAATTAAATGTAAAAAGAAAACAATATTATATAGAACTCCTACTTCAGAGTATATATTATCTTGTAAAGGTCCTGTGGAAAAACATAAAAATAAACCTGAAAAAAACAACTGCTGCTACGCGTCAAGAGCTTTTCAAGACAGGTGGGGGACTCTCAGTTCCACCAGACACAGAGGAGTTGGGGGACTTGTTGGCTGGGATTATTGAAAGTCAGCAACCCCTGGAAGGTATTCCAGATGATGACCATTTGGACAGTTCAGGTGAGGAATCTTTCAAAGACTCATTTGATAGGACACGTCTCATTTACAGTAACATGTGCTATCCCATCCAACATAATTAAATGCAAGTCATGTCTTGTAACAAAAATTATGTAATGACCTTTATTGTTGAAGTCGAATGTAATGCTACATTTTTTTCCATACAAAGATGACCTGATCTTGACACAGGACTTGGGGGGCGCAGGGAACAGTCAAGATGTTCAAATGATCATCATCATCTTCAATATCAGGGTCTGGGCAGCCACACTGTTTAAGAAAATTATGAAGCACTGCTGTTGCAATAATAACAATGCAGCACCTCCTAGGTTCAAACCTCAGTGTATTTCGGAGACACTGGAAACGATTCTTCCATACACTAAACATGCGCTCTATTAGCCCTCTGGTGAGCATGTGAGCTTGGTTATAGCGCTGTTGCTCTGGTCTGACTGGATGGAGATAAGGGGTGAACAAGAAGTTTGTCTGTGCATACTCACTGTCACCAAGTAGAATTCCAGAGTGTTGTCTTGTTTCAAACTGACCGTACATAGAGGAGTTGTGGAAAATCCTTGAGTCATGAGTTGAACCTTTCCAACGTGCAACAATATTGGAGAACTGCATAGTGGGAGAGTGCACACTCCTTGTACATTTAAAGAAAACCAGTTTTTACGATTTCTGAATTCCTCAGCATCTGCTGTAGAGGGACACTTGATGGGAATGTGGCAGGCATCGATACAACCAATGACTCCAGGGAAGTTCCCATATTCATAGAAATCTACCTTGTAGGTGGCCTGTTCAGCAGCATTTGGGAATTTGATGAAATCCTTTTTCAGTTCACATTTAGCACTGCAGACTTTGTGTACTATTTTGCACACTGTTGATTCACCTACACCACACAAATCCCCAGTTTCACGAGGGAAGGTTCCACATGCCAAAAACCTTAAGGTAATTAATATTTGTAAGGAAGGAGAAATAGGGGTGCCCCTGACTAAGTCACCTGAAAGCTTGGGCTGCAGCAAACCAATTATTTCTGTTGCATTTTCCTTTGACATACGGAAACAGTCAAGAAAATGTAAATCATCAAAATCATTTAGTGGGTTGCTCCTGTCTTTCAGCAACCTTCTTTCTGGTCTTGGTGGTGGTCTCTGATTGTCGTTGAAATAGTCGAGGTAATCCATTTTCTGCTACTGTGGACGTGAGCCTTGAGGCAAGAAGTTTTTAATCTGAGGTTAAACCTGCTTCTGACCAGGTTTAATTTAAGACTTCATTTAGATCTGAATTAGGTCTAATCCTTCTAGAAATCCGATTGTTTAAGTCTAGACTAGTGCAAGTCTGAGACTATTGTAATCCATGTGTGAGAAAGCTACTTCAATAAATCCAGGTTTAAAATGACATTTAGTCTACGACTAGGCTTAATCCCCGTACGGGAAACCGGCCCTTTGTTACTTGTGTTAGGCTACTTTGTTTACCAATTAAAATTTTGAAGAAAAAAGAAAAGAAAAAAAATGCTCTTGGAAATCATGTTATCTTATCATCCAGCCCCCAATAATAACCAGCTGCTGATGTTTTTAAAACCTAGTAACGCCGCTGGCTACCACTATTTGGTCATATGGAAAAAAGATGAACTAATCAGTAAGTAGGTCAATTTAGGACAAAGATAGTTCCTTAATAGGTAATCAGTAATTGCAAAATTAAATTTGCCTCTTTACATGATCATAAAATGCATTGCTATTTACCCAGTAGCTCTGCAGAAACTGTGGTCTAAGCCACTATTTTCAATTGAAAAAACAACAACTTCACATTAAAATCAAAAATAGTTTCTGCAGATTGTTGTGTTGTTGTTGTGTTGGGAAAAGCGATGGAAATCATTTGTACTGATATGGAAATGAAATTAAGAGTTTAAAAAGTATCGCACCACTTGCATGCCCCGCCAATGGAATTAATCCCAGCAGTTCCTCCCGAAAGCACAGCCCATCAGAAAATCTCACATAGAGACAAAGTTGTCCCACATCTCTACCAGCGGTAGATTCATCCACGGCTTATGACATTTCTGTATAAGAAGTAACAAAATGATCTTACTTTATATTTTTGTTTCAGGACAGGTTTTCCTTTTTTTTTTTGTTCACAAATGCCGCCGTCACCTTTCCTTGCAGGACCTGCTCCACCACAAAAGCTCTGCAGCTAATGCACAGACATTAAGAATCAGAAAAGTGCTGTAATAACTCTGTTTAAATTACAATAACTTAAGAATTAAATAGAAAACATACAACCCAGTGTCTTGCAGTTATGAAAATTATTTAATTACAATTAATAAATAAATGATCCAGAAAAACATACCTACATCAAAAAATTAACCAATTAATAATGACTTATAATGAAAGTAACACATTAATAATGTACACATCTATTCATATCTATTTTTCAATACAATATACGGTGTAATATTTTAACTATATTACAATTGTTTATGTTCACACACATCTGGAGAGGTTTACTGTCTAGTGTAGTCATGTTCACCCAGACACACAGGCAGCTGTTCAGGAGCAGAAAGCTGAGCAGCAAGTTGTTCACGGAGACGGTTCCCAGACAGGTCCCTCTCATCCACTGCTGCATTATCCGTGTCCTCCTCGTTGTCGTCTTCTCCATGGCTTTCCCCTTCCTCTTCCATCATATCACCTGCTGTCACACAAATGTTATGGAGGATGCAGCAGGCACCAATCACCTTTGGGCCGAACAGAGGCCTTATCTCCAGGGCCCTTAAGAAAATGGCACACTCGATGATGTTCCTTGCCCTTGAATGATGCTTCAACTTGACCTGTTTTTCAAAAGTCATGTAGAAAAATGTGTGGTATATTTCAAAGTCATGAAAGTAACCATTTTCTGTCATCTGTGTGTGTGTTCTTACCTTCGACAGGCTGGCGGTATGGTGTCATGATTGCAACAGGATGCTGCAGGCATGGGTATCCACCATCTCCTAACAGGAAGTATCCAGCTGGTGGATACAGAGCCTGCTGGTACATCGGTGATCTACGCAGGACAAGGGCATCATGAGCAGAGCCTGGATTGCCAGTGTACACATCTATAAATGCTCCCTTGGCATCACAGGTGCCCTGCAGTATTATGGAAGGAAACAGTTTCCGATTAATGTAAAAAAAAATTTGTGGCTCTGCAGGAGGAAGAATTCTGATGTGGCGCCCATCGATGGCACCAGCTGCATGCCGGAATGCCTCATGACCAGCAAGGTGAGCAAAGCCAGCCCCCACCTCCTCCATCTCCTCTGGTTTAGGGAAATGAATAAGTTTGTGGAGGATGGTCATCATCTCCTCCATAATGTTGTGAACAGTCCTTCAAACCGTCACAAGTGGCATGCTGAAGGTGTCTGAAATGACCCTGTAGGACGCTCCACAGTCAAGCCAATACACTGTAACTAGCACTTTGATTTCATGGCTCCATCCATGGGCTTTCTGATGGGGCAGCATCTGGACCAGCATGTTGATGCTGTTTCTGGAGAGCCTGAAATCATCTCCAGAAAAAAACTTGACCAGGATGGGTACCTGGTCATTGATCTGGGTATAACTTGTTATTGGACGTTCTTTCTGTTAAAAAAACAAAACTATTTTTTAGAGTGTGTTAACACTGTTGTTTTAGTATGTATTTATTATATATGTATTGCTTATTTCATTGTCTTTACTGTCAAACCATAATATCACCATAGGCCAGTAGGTTCGACTATGGAGATGTAATAAAGACAACACTGGTTAAAGAATAAAGCAAATCTTTGTATTCAAATTAACTATTAAAGAAATTGCCGATTTTTCCCTTTTGAAAGGGAAAAAATAAATAAAAATGTTAAATCAACAATTTGTCACAATTTTGTTCAATAGCAACACAGATTTTTCAATTAAATTCAATTGACAGCAAGTGAACAATTTCACCTGACTCTTTGTTTGTTCGTTAAATTATTCTGTTGGGTGCACCCTCTAGGCTATATGATTTTCCTAGAACACTACATTAATATCAATTTTCAAATAAACATTTACAAAGTTCACAGTTGTTAACTTGAGCAGTTCACTCAATCACATTCCAAAAAAATAAATCCTTGGAATTGAACACAAAGCAAAAATAACAGTTCAGAAGAAAACAGTTCAATAAATCAGATCAAAAAAGTTTTAGTTCGAAAAATTCAATTCAGAAAGAATTTATCTGTGCAAGTCAATCCAAACAAAAAATAATTTGTCGTGGTAATCTTTTGTAAGGAACTCAGTACGTGTGTGTCTGAGTCCGGGACTCTTGTGTTGAAGTGTATTCTTGTCTTGTCATGTCCATCTTCACCTTGTGCTTGCCCTCACTCCCTTGTTGGTTACTATGGCCACCCTTGTTAGTTGCCTTGATGATTTTCCCCTCCCCCTTGTTACCTCATTAGTCTTTCTCTGTATAAATAGGTCCCGGTTTTAGTCAGAGTTTGTTGGTTATTGTTTGAGTTTCTCAATGCCATGCCATGTTTGACCTGGAGTTAATGTTATTTTAATGGTACAATCTGTGATATTTTTTTCCGCTAGAGGTTGCTAGAAGCCTATTCAAAACAAAGGCGTAGTTTGATGACACCAAGTTTTAGAGCGGAAACTTGGGACATGTGGTCTCCATCTCAACGGACGGTACAAAAGAATAGGGATTGGACTCGGGAAGAACTCATGTTCATGGATGCGATTATTAACGTTACTGTAGTATGAAGCAGAGCAGGACCGAGTGTTGCGGGAGCTGAACGAGGCCGCTGGAGCGATTGATCAACACACGCCCCACGAGCAGCGGGACTTTTATTATGACACCGGCGCCGCTTCCGCTTTTCCGGTCATGAGTATTGACCTGTAACCTGGAGGTTTACGGGAGCTGTCCTTGTCGAAAGAACCAGTGGCAGATGGTAAACAGTAATTATGTTCCATAAATAAGTAACACAATCCACCATAAAACGTGCAAGAAGTAAATAAGGAACTGCTTGAAGCAAGCTAGTGGTTTGCTGGACGCTAGACACTACTTCCGCATTTGTCCACGACACTGTTGTCATGTGGTTTCTACGTCAGTAAAGGCGGTAACAAAGCGTAACTGAAGTCATTGACAGGCGACTGCACTGCCCCGTGTCACTGTTTAGAATGGGAATTTTCTCATGATTTACAAGGAGTTGAAAACATTAGAGATATTGTTAGTAATCAGCTAGACAAAATATATAACACTAGCCTAGTGGTTTTTGGATATTTTACTGTGAATATCTTACAGATTGTACCTTTAAGCAAATTGGTTACATAAAACTATGTAAACATACAGTCTTTGCTTAACGTGTGTTATGTGCATGTTGTGCAAAGTAGAAACGTTAGTACACAAGTAAAAAACAAACAAACAAACAAACAAACAAACAGGTAGTCTATTTTTATCAAGAGTCACAGCCCTCCATCTGCCACTTGAACAAGACTTGCGAAATTTCCAAATACGCGTGGGCCTTTCTTCTCATGGACAGTTTGCTCAGCTTCTTCCCCACCATCTTGCCAAAGCACATATATTTGTCCTAAAGTTCCTTGTCCTCGTCTTACTTCTGCAATCTCGCCATTATGGCTTCTTGGACTGGAGTTAACTGCTCTGTTTTCCTCTTCTTCGAGCAAAGAGGCGACGGCACAGATGTGCATTCCGATGAAGACATGCATAGTGAAGAGTCTGATGAGGAAGATGATGGTGAGGACAGAAGGGCAACTGGTTCAACAGGGTCAACGGGGTCTGGGTTGATGCATTCCAGGTTGATTGATGACAAAGATCCAGGTTCACTGGAGCACTCCATCTGAAACAATGTAACAATAAAAAGTCCCTATCCTTTGCGATATTTTTACAGATCTCCCTCCATGAATTTGCCACCCTAAACACGTCTTTGTACTCTTTCAAACATGAATTGTACAAATGTGGGTACTTTCTAATCTCTTCACACAAATGCTTGTCGAGTTTGCCGTCTATTGTCGTGTTTTTCTCTTTTTTTCACGCATGTTGTTTTGACGGCTGAAAACCGTGCTCAATTCTGTGCGTATTGCCACCTAGTGGACTAATCTGTACTACTTGGGCTGCACGCAGACGGGGTGTGCAGCCGGCCGCGAGCCTTCCGCATGACAAAAATTACATCATGCGGACGGTGCACTAACGCGGACGGCCGAAGTATACCCGGGGCTTAATTTTGTCCTTCAACTGTTTGGAGGTCATTGAAGTCCACTATATGGAGAAAAATTCCTGGAGTGTTTTTATCAAAAACCTTAATTTGTTTTGGACTAAAGAGAGAAAGACATGAACATCTTGGATGACATGGGGGTGAGTAAATTATCAGGAAATTTTTGAAAGTGAACTAATCCTTTAATTAGTCTTTAATTTGTGCCGATAGATGATAGTTTTGTGTGTCGATAGTCAGAGATATGTTGTTGTTTAGAGGCAAGGCAAAAATAGCATTGTTGTTCATCTCACACAACCTCAGTAAAAATTCCAGGGCAAATAAACTACTGCCACTTTTCGACCGAAACTCGAACTTGTGTTTAGCCGTTACTGGAAGCCAGGGATTGTAGTTTAAAGTTATAAATGTGGATATTTTTCTTACAAAAAATGCATTGCTTTGCCCTGAACTCTACACTTTTGCTGAACTCTACACTTCGGATTGTGTCCTCATGATCAGTGCTACTTGTCATCTAGCCATACCATTCAAAACCATGTGCATTTGTCTTTAGTAGCAGGAAGGTACTCTGGTCTTGAAAGCGAAGAAAGTGAATGTTATCTCAACAGTATGTCACTTTTTTCTTGATGTCTTTTATTTTAAGGTGGCATTCTGTATGTATTTAGATACCACTTACAGGTGCTGGTCATATAATTAGAATATCATCAAAAAGTTGATTTATTTCACTAATTCCATTCAAAAAGTGAAACTTGTATATTATATTCATTCATTACACACAGACTGATATATTTCAAATGTTTATTTCTTTTAATTTTGATGATTATAACTGACAACTAAGGAAAATCCCAAATTCAGTAGCTCAGAAAATTAGAATATTACTTAAGACCAATACAAAGAAAGGATTTTTAGAAATCTTGGCCAACTGAAAAGTATGAGCATGTACAGCACTCAATACTTAGTAGGGGCTCCTTTTGCCTGAATTACTGCAGCAATGCGGCGTGGCATGGAGTCAATCAGTCTGTGGCACTGCTCAGGTGTTATGAGAGCCCAGGTTGCTCTGATAGTGGCCTTCAGCTCTTCTGCATTGTTGGGTCTGGCATATCGCATCTTCCTCTTCACAATACCCCATAGATTTTCTATGGGGTTAAGGTCAGGCTGTTACAGTTGTACTGGTTTGAAGAGATGAGGCAGGTACGGACTTCCACAATACACAATGCTTTAATCCAAAAGGCAAGGAGAACCAAACATACAACGTAAACATAACATTTAGAGTAACATTTAAGACGGACAAGGAGTGAAGGGAGTGAGTGCAATATAAAGGGAGTGCTATCAATAGAGTCCAGGTGCAGGTGATCCGTGAAGCTGAGGAGCTGACGAGGGAAGTGAGTGCAGGTGAGGAGACAAGAGGATCATGGGATTTGGAGTCCGGGAGACATGGGATACGTAACAGTACCTCCCACTCCCGGTAGGCGCGTCCTCGCACCGTAGATGTAACAACCGGGAGGGGGGCGGGCGCCCTGGAGACCTCATGCCGGTGCAGGGGGAGGAGTAGACTGGAGTGGAGGTCTCCAGGGCAGGCTCAAAAGCCATGGCGGGTCAGGAGCCGTGGGCAGCCATGGCGGGTCAGGAGCCGTGGGCAGCCATGGCGGGTCAGGAGCCGAAGGCGGCCATGGCGGGTCAGGTGCAGCAGGCGGCCACGGCGGGTCAGGTGCAGCGGGCTGCCGTGGAGGGTCAGGTGCAGCGGGCTGCCGTGGAGGGTCAGGTGCAGCGAGCTGCCGTGGAGGGTCAGGTGCCGTAGCCGAATTGCCGACGAGCCCAGGTGGCGGTGAGGATCCGGCGGGACAGGGCGATGCCGCAGGCTCGGCCGACCGAGGCGCAGGCGGGGCTCCAGAAGGCCGCAGAGGAGCCAGAGCGACAGCTGACCAAAGGGACGCAGGAGGGAGTGAGGAAGCCAACGGAGCGTGAGGGACGAAGGGACAAGGTGAACACCGAGGAGTGCAGTCCTGATGTGAGGGAAGGCCGACGAATGACTGATGCGGAACCGGGGGGAGGATGGAGCCTGGCGGAACTGGTGGACTGATGGGCCACGGTGGAGATGAGGGAGGTTGGAGTCAAGGGGGACCATCTGGACCAACGGGCCGAGGTGGAGTCCTGGGTGAGGTGGCTTGAGGTGGAGGTGCAGTGTGGACATTAGTGGAAGGAGGTGGGAGAGGGAGGCAGGGAGGGAAAACAGTCTTAAAGTTCATAATTGGAGCAGCTGGCTCGGCGGTGGCTGGAGCTGAGGGCTCGGCGGCGGAGGCTGGCGCTGCTTGCTCGGCGGCGGAGACTGGAGAAACTGGCTCGGTCCAGAAGTCTATTAGCCAGGCCGCATCATCTGGCGGCTTGCACAGAGTTGGAGCGGCAGGCTCGGAAAGGGCTGGAGCGGGCTCTGGAGAGACTGGAGCGGGCTCTGGAGAGACTGGAGCGGGCTCTGGAGAGACTGGCTCGCAGGAGACTAGAGAGCGCTCGCCCTTCTTCCTCTTCCTCCTCTTAGGTTTACCGGACCCAGCGGAGATTTGTGGGCCCGGCAGGACACAGGGGAAACATTCACTGGAGGGATATGCGGAGGAAGACGGAGCTTGGCAGACTGGTCGGGCTGACCGTGTTTTTGGAAGGACTGGACAAGAGGAACACTCAACATTCTGAACCTCTTGGACATCTGGAAGAGCCCGATGAGCCGATTAGCCACTGATACAGATGTGAGAGGCTGTGGGGGAGCAGGAGCCACGGGAACAAGGAACAAACTCATGTTGAATTTGTGGAAGTCCAGTCGGTTTTGGTCCGTCTTTCTGTTACAGTTGTACTGGTTTGAAGAGATGAGGCAGGTACGGACTTCCACAATACACAATGCTTTAATCCAAAAGGCAAGGAGAACCAAACATACAACGTAAACATAACATTTAGAGTAACATTTAAGACGGACAAGGAGTGAAGGGAGTGAGTGCAATATAAAGGGAGTGCTATCAATAGAGTCCAGGTGCAGGTGATCCGTGAAGCTGAGGAGCTGACGAGGGAAGTGAGTGCAGGTGAGGAGACAAGAGGATCATGGGATTTGGAGTCCGGGAGACATGGGATACGTAACACAGGCGAGTTTGCTGGCCAATTAAGAACAGGGATACCATGGTCCTTAAACCAGGTACTGGTAGCTTTGGCACTGTGTGCAGGTGCCAAGTCCTGCTGGAAAATGAAATCTGCATCTCCATAAAGTTGGTCAGCAGCAGGAAGCATGAAGTGCTCTAAAACTTCCTGGTATACGGCTGCGTTGACCTTGGACCTCAGAAAACACAGTGGACCAACACCAGCAGATGACATGGCACCCCAAACCATCAGTGACTGTGGAAACTTTACACTGGACCTCAAGCAACGTGGATTGTGTGCCTCTCCTCTCTTCCTCCAGACTCTGGGACCCTGATTTCCAAAGGAAATGCAAAATTTACTTTCATCAGCGAACATAACTTTGGACCACTCAGCGGCAGTCCAGTCCTTTTTGTCTTTAGCCCAGGTGAGACGCTTCTGACGCTGTCTGTTGTTCAAGAGTGGCTTGACACAAGGAATGTGACAGCTGAAACCCATGTCTTGCATACGTCTGTGCGTAGTGGTTCTTGAAGCACTGACTCCAGCTGCAGTCCACTCTTTGTGAATCTCCCCCACATTTTTGAATGGGTTTTGTTTCACAATCCTCTCCAGGGTGCGGTTATCCCTATTGCTTGTACACTTTTTTCTACCACATATTTTCCTTCCCTTCAGCCAGCCTCATGTAGACTGCTCACGCCAGCCGCATGATGAAAATTACATACGTCAAATTCACAAATGCGGACGACCGAAGTATACCCGGGCTTCAGTGATCACAAAAATTCAGCTGCAGTGATCACAAAAATTCAGCTGCAGGCTGCCACTGTTCAGAGAGCAAAGCTAGTCCACAGTCTAGTAAACGTTTCTTTGTTGCGCCGACTGAAAACACATGAGAAACATCATGTGACTGGAGAGACTCAGACATTGCAGTACTGAATATTGAACAGTCCACGCATGTGGATTTGGATTAAACAGGTTATCGCTTTGATGCCATGCCTGAACACCTTTTATCCCTTCACAGTGGCGTATAGCAGATGGGCGCACAGGGCTGTTAATTATTATTATTATTATTATTATGCCACTTTTATTATTAAATTAATATCCCAATTCATTTAACCGACGCACTGCGAGCATAATAAATGATTTGTTAGATGGCATACTCCTCTTTTAAAAAAACAGCTTGTTTAACATCAGCGGACCACTGGGTCGTTAAAGGGTTAAACTTTGCTTAAAATTTTTGTGAATAATTTGCTGATGTAGGTACAAAAAGACGTTTTGTAACTGCAAAAAATAAATAAATAAATAAATAAATAAAACTTGTCACCCATGGCGCCAACTATAGCTGGAGAGGAGAGATTTGGCTGTGGCTAACTTACACAGAAGATTTTTTTGTTCAGCACATAAAAATGAACTACTTCATTTCAGACTGTGGTGCTGTGGTTTCTTCACTGCGTGGATCTTCATGTGTATCTTCAAGTGACTTTTAAAAGAGAAACTCTTTCCACACTGATCACACGTGTGTGGCTTCTCTGTGCTGTGGATCCTCTCATGTGTTTTCAGATGTGCTAACTGACTGAATCTCTTGTCACAGTATGAACACTTGTAAGGTTTTTCTCCAGTGTGGATCCTCTCGTGAGTTTTCAGATATAATGACTGACTGAATCTCTTGTCACATTGTGAACACTTGTAAGGTTTTTCTCCAGTATGGATCCTCTCATGTGTTTTCAGATGTTCTGACCGACTGAATCTGTTGTCACAGTATGAACACTTGTAAGGTTTTTCTCCAGAGTGGATCCTCTCATGTGTTTTCAGATTTGATAACTGACTAAATCTCTTGTCACAGTATGAACACTTGTAAGGTTTTTCTCCAGTGTGAATTCTCTGGTGCTGTTTTAAATGGTTTACTGTAGTAAAAGTCTTCTCACACTCAAAGCACACATGCTCTCTCACACCAGTATGGATTTTCTCATGTTTTTGTAAACTACACAGCTGTGAAAAACTCTTTCCACACACAGAACATGAATGTGTTTTCTCCTTTGTATGAACTCTCAGGTGTCTCTTCAGGTCTGATGACCTTAGAAATGTTTTGTCACATTGATGGCACGTGAACGGTCTCTCTCCAGTGTGAACTTTCATATGCCTCTTAAGACCTCCTTTTCGTGTGAAACTCTTCCCACATTGATCACATGTGTGTGGCTTCTCTCCAGTGTGAACTCTCTTGTGATCCTTAAGATGTCCTTTACGTGTGAAACTCTTCCCACACTGATCACAGGTGAACGGCTTCTCTCCAGTGTGGATCCTCATGTGTTCCTTAAAATCTCCTTTTCGTGTGAAACTCTTCCCACACTGATCACATGTGAACGGCTTCTCTCCTGTATGAACTCTCATGTGAATCTTAAGATGTTGTTTGGTTGAGAAACTCTTTCCACACTGAGTGCAGGTTGTAGATTTCTTGGCTCTTATTTTCTTTAAAAATGTCTTTTTAGTCTTTGAGCGACTCAAAGGTTTTTCTCCAGGATTGTCATGATTCTCCTCCACTTCACTCAGTTCTTCACTCTCCTCCTTCACTTCCATCAGCTCTGAAATGAAAGAGAAAAAAAGTCATTTAATTTTCAGTAAATCAAAATAATTTAAAGAGAGAAATATGAAGTTAAAGGTGATAAAATTGAGACTTGTTGTGATAGATAACTGCTACAAAACATTACGATCATTTTGATGCATTTGCATAAATTAGTTGCATATGTCCCTGAAACTTTAACATTAATCTTCCAATCGTAAAGGACCAGCTGTCGTTCCAACAACAGAATCCAGTGGTCTGGTGAAGGTATAATGTGTGTACGTCTTTTCAGCGCTCCTGTGAAGTTCACTTAATTTTAGACTTTAGTCTCAATTTTACTTTAGCTGCTCGTTTAATCTCCAATTTCAAATGTTTTTACATCAAGATTTACTGAATTAAGACATTCAGCACTGAATGGAGGTCTTCTGGCTACAGAATTTCCCAAATCGCTGCTCTGCCACCTTCCCTTAAATAATTCTTAATAATTTATAAATAATATTAAGAAAATAAAGAAAACATTGCTCTGAAATATTTTGAGTAATATATTTGATCAATGACAAAATGATATTAACAGCCATATTTTAACATCAATTTTTAAGTTGATATTTAATTAATTTTCCTAAAACTGTGTAATTATTAAGGGCTGTTCACAGCAGACTTCTCCTTCCACTGACTTCCTTTCATACACATGTGAATGTGGGACACCAGAAACACAAGATCAAGTGAAGTTTGCAGTAAAATGGAGTAGATTGTATATTTTAAAATTTTGGAGTTATTATTATTCGTTATTCGTATGTTTTTAAAAATATTTCATGTCATATCTTGATGTTTCAGCTTCTGTAGAAAGTTGACATGCTCAAAGTCTAGACTGATTTGTTTCAATATAATGGACTAAAATAATGGACAAAATATCTTAATAGAACATGATCTTTACTTAATATTGCATAATGCATACATTTTGACATGGTTTTGTGGTTTGGGGTCACATTTAATGGAAACACTGATGTGCAATAAATTAATGTTTGCGAATTTTAAGCAGTGACATGATATTGACAACCAACAATTGTCAACTTACAACATTTTTCACAGTCGATCAAAATAGGCAAGTATTGTTTTAATGGCATATTTACTTGTGAATGTCCACTGAACGTCCAATGTAGTGTGATTAACAAGGCTATTGAATACGGATGTCCGAATGTGCGAATATAAAACCAACTTTACCGAAGTCCAGAAGGGCTGCTGATTTCACAGAGTTTGTGCTGCTGTTCATTAATCATTTGATTCATTCAGCATGTGCAAACCTTAATTAAACGATTTCATGATCAAGGAATTTATACCTGAATGATATTATACTGTAATGAATGGATTCTTTAATATTTTCTGTAAGATTATACTTCAGTATATTCTCTATTTATGTAGAGCTGGACATTTTAATAATGATCAAATGACTGAGTTCAGCTGTGAGAATAAAATCAACCTGTTTGTTCCTCAGTTTCTTCATGTTTCACACTGAATGTTTCTTCAATCTTCATGTCTTCAGGCTCATCTTTATTAAACTCAATCTTCATGTCTTCAGTTTCCTCTTTAATAAACTCCATCTGTAAGTACAGAATAATTAACAGAGTTAAAAGTCTTCAATGACCTGTTAGACTAAAAAAAACCCACTCAAAACTAACACTACAAATTAATAAACTTCATATTTCAGACATTTATGATCCTCATATGGTATTTAATGAATTATAGATTATATTTAAATGATTACACTTTGATGAAAACATAATTAGTTTGTTAATGTTTGTTGTTCTCGTTCATGTTCACTGTTCGAACAGCACGAGTCGTGATTCACTGAATCATTTCTCAAAGTGTTTGATTCAATTGACTCGGAGTTGAAAAGTTCAGTTTCTCCATCATTACTCCCAGAGACTGAACTCGTGTTCATGATAAACTTATTTATGATTTATATAGAGAGAAATGAGACGCAGGTTTACTGTTTCTCATCAGTGGATATGAGTTTTACTCACACAAATATCCTTCATTACAGTTAGATAAAGAATAACCATGTTACATTAGATAGTAAATAAATTAATTTCACATCGCTTTAAAAAACGGTAACAACTATAAATCATTTAACTGTTCCTATCGATTAAAACAGCTTAAATTCTTAAAACAAACCTTTATTCAGCAGAATCACAGATGCAGGAGCGCGGCGCAGTCTTATGACGTCATGTCGTCACTCCAAAATAAAAGTCATGCATTGTCTACAATCACAGAAGTGCATAGAAATCCAACTATTTTACCAGATAATTTTTTGTATATTAAAATTAAAACAGTGACAAATATGGCACAAACGATGTTTTAAAAAATATTTGTGAAAAGCTTTTTTTTTTTTTTTTGTTAAAAACCACAGTGGAGCTATATACTATTTTTTGGCAGCTGTTACAGAAACATTTTTACAAAAAATCTTCTGATTTAACCTTGAGATTTTAAGTATTAGATAGCTTAGATATTTACACCACTATTTACAATGACACTAATAATTCTTAATTTCTGATAGAAATACAAAATCAATCGGTAGTTATTAATAAAATAACGAGACACAAACCTTTACATTCAATCGCGTTTGGCCCCATTTATTTTTGTTTATCACAGTTTATCACAGTAATACACGTTTACCTCAGATTTCATTTGATAGATTATAAGCCGGCCGTACGCAGGGTTTCATGATTACCGAGGTCAGAAAATTTTGTTTGTTTGGGGGGTACGGGGGCATTTTTCCTGTGACGTAATGGTTTATTATTGGCTGTTAAGTGCTCGGGTCAACGGTTGCCAGGCAACCCTCCGGGTCACGTTGTATGTGGAGAGACATGACACGAGGTGAACTGCTATGTGCTGTAGTTCAAAAATAAAGCTGATATTTGAGTTCGTAAGAGTGACATCTTTTTGTATCATGACATGGTGTCAGAAGTTTACGTTCGTCGCGCACTCCTCTAATCTGTGAAAGAAAACGGAAGGAAAATGTCGAAGTTTCACGCTCCTGAATCCTTTGATTTTGCACAGCCAGCAAGTTGGCCGGCATGGAGGCAACGTTTTGCACGGTTCAGGATTGCAACAAAACTCGACAAGGAAGACGACGATGTCCAGGTGAACTCCTTACTTTATGCTATGGGCAAGCAGGCAGAACCTATATTCAGCACGTTTACATTTTCCGCGGAGGAGGAAAATGATTATTACAATGCAATACTTAAAAAGTTTGATGAATATTTTGTGCCCAAACGCAACTTGATTCATGACCGTGCATGGTTTCACAAAAGAGACCAGAAAAGCGGCGAAAGTGTAGAGGCATTTGTCAGGAGTTTATACGAGCTGGCAGAGTTTTGTGACTTCGGGGCTACTAGAGATGAGCAGGTTCGCGATCGCATCGTGATTGGAATAGCGGATAGCAACGTATCTGAAAAGCTGCAGCTAGAGCCAGATTTGACGCTGGAGAAAGCGATACAGATTGCTCGCCAGTCAGAACTCATTAAAATGCAAAGTGCTGATATGAGAAGTGCAAGTGATGTCAACGAAGTGCGACGTAAGTTTAAGTACTCAAAACAATTCAACAAACATAAAGAAAGTAATTCAGATACCAAACAAAGAGATGGAAGTAATAATGAGACCTGTTCACGATTTGCACGCATACATGACCGCTGGGCGTGTCCGGCACGAGGCAAACGATGCCGTAAGTGTAACAAAACGGGACATTTCGAAATTGCGTGTAAAACAAAGACTGTAAAGGAAGTGACCAGCGACAGACTGAAGGCTGAGGCAAACGAAACATGGTTTCTGGGATCAGTTTCTGATTCTGGTAATGAGGACGAGTGGCATGTAAAGCTACCTATGAATGGCACAACGGTAAAGTTCAAGATTGATACTGGAGCTTATATCACGGTGATGTCTGAGCAAACATTCTTAAACCTACCTCGCCGCCCTCAACTTACCAAAACATCAGCAGACATCAGGAGTCTGGGTGGCAAACTGGACTGCATTGGTAAATTTGTGGCATGCACGGAAAGAAAAGGTCAAAGCATTAGTTTTTGGACGTATGTTCTTAAAGGTCCATACACCAATAACCTTCTTAGCCGAAAAACTGCCTGTGAAATGAACCTAGTGAGTAGAGTAGATGGCATTACTACTGATGATGATGTTTTTGGAGAGTTTGGACTTTTAAATTGTGAACCAATCAAAATTGAGCTCAGACAGGATGCCAAACCATACAGCCTCTCTGCACCTCGGCGAATTCCCTTTCCATTGCTGCCAAAAGTGAAAGAAGAACTGCAGCGTATGCTCAAGTCAGGGATCATATCAGAGGTCACTGAAGCAACAGACTGGTGTGCTCCTATAGTGCCTGTGATTAAGAAGAATGGAAAGGTGAGACTTTGTGTTGATCTAAAGAAACTAAATGAAGCAGTAAAGCGAGAGAGATTTATTCTGCCTACTCTTGAGGACATTGCACCACAACTGTCTGGTGCAACTGTAATCTCCACGTTAGACGCGTCGAGTGGATTCTGGCAGATACCATTGGATCCAAGCTGCAGAAAACTCACCACCTTCATCACACCAGTTGGCTGCTTCTGTTTTCAAAGATTACCTTTCGGGATTACTTCAGCTCCCGAGATATTTCAGAGAGAAATGAGCACTCTTCTCAAAGATCATACTGGCACGGTAGCAGTGATGGACGACATACTTGTGTTCGGCAGGAACAAGGATGAACATGATCGCAATCTCGAGGTAGTTTTAAAGACTATCAGAGAATCTGGTTTAAAATTGAACAGAGACAAGTGTCATTTTGGTAAATCTGAAATTCAATACTTTGGACACATCATTGGAAAGGATGGAATCCGGCCAGACACAAATAAAGTAAGGGCTATAACTGAGCTCCCCTGCCCAAAGAATCTGACGGAACTGCGACAGGTATTGGGGATGATTAATTACCTGGGTAAATTCCTCCCTGGGTTTTCATCAGTTCTTCATCCAATGACCGAGCTGCTGAAGCGCGAGACTGATTGGGTCTGGGGTGAGGAACAGACGCGGGCATTTAATGAGGTCAAGAACATGTTGACTACAGCACCGGTGTTGGCATTCTACGATGCCAACAAGACCACTGTGGTCAGCGCGGATGCAAGTAGCTATGGCCTTGGCGCCGCCCTGCTTCAGGAGCAGGAGAATGGATTTAGTCCTGTTGCTTTTTGTTCACGGACCTTAACAGAGACAGAGCGGCGCTACTCACAAATAGAGAAGGAATGCTTAGCAGGAGTATGGGCATGTGAACGCTTCTCACGGTACCTGCAAGGTATGGCCAGATTTGAGCTCCAGACAGACCACAAACCGTTGGTCCCCTTAATAAACACTTACGACATTGACAAAGCTCCTCCAAGATGTCAGAGACTATTAATGCGCCTGATGAGATTCAATGTCCGAGCAGTGCATGTGCCAGGTAAACAACTTATAGTGGCAGATACCCTGTCCAGGAATCCCATAACACATCAAGGCGAGTCCGATACTGAGGGTGATGTCAAAGTGTTTATACAAGCAGTACTGTCTACCAGGCCTGTAACTGACGATAAGTTGAATGCTGTAAGAATTGCCACACAACAGGATGCAGATCTTCAGCTGGTTAGTAAGTACCTTCATGAAGGCTGGCCAAGTCAATTGACACACACACTTCATGGGTTTCACACAGTTAGAGCTCATCTCTCTGAAGTTGAGGGACTTTTGCTGTATGAGGACAGGATAGTGATTCCGGGCTCACTGAGACAAGATGTGTTACGGCAGCTTCATACAGGCCACCAAGGTCTTACTAAATGCAGAGAAAGAGCCAATATGTCTGTATGGTGGCCTGGTATAGGCAGGGATATCATAAAAACAGTGACAACATGTGAGTTTTGTCAAATAAACAGGCCTGCACAAAAGAGAGAACCCCTAATGGTCACCTCCCTCCCTGATGGTCCTTGGCAAAAGATTGCAGCGGACATCTGTGAACTGGATGGTAAGAAATACCTGGTAGTTGTGGACTGTTTTTCTCGTGACATTGAGATTGCACATCTGCATGCTATTACAAGTCAGCAAGTGATAATGCACCTGAAAAACATGTTTGTTCGATGGGGGATCCCATATGAACTTGTGTCAGACAACGCTACACAGTTCACGGCCTCTGAGTTTGTGGAGTTCGCAAAGATCTATGATTTTACTCACACTACTTCTAGCCCACATTATCCGCAAGCTAATGGTGCGGCAGAGAGAAGTGTTGCCATTGCAAAACGGGTGTTAAGACAGCCTGATCCACAGCTAGCACTGATGAGCTACCATTCTACACCTCTTAACGCCACAGGGATGAGTCCAGCTCAACTTATGATCGGACGTCAGATCAGAACGACTGTTCCGATGCTAAAAAAAACAGCTGCTGCCAAGTCCAGTCGACTATGAGCAAGTCAAATGGAGAGACAAGCATACTAAACAGGCCTATCAATACTTTTACAACCGACGACATTCAGCACACAGTTTACCAGATTTACATCCAGGTCAAAGTGTGAAAGTCAAGTTGGATGGTGAGAAAGGGTGGAAAACACCAGCAACAGTTGTTGAGAAAGCTCCAGAACCCAGGTCGTACATTGTTCAGACTGATGGAGGTGCTATTTCCCGTCGGAACAGGAGACACATTCAGAGTGTCCCTGAAACAGTTGGCACACCGGAAAGTGAAATTGTACCTGAGAGCATTGAAATAACTGATACTCCCTCCCACAAGACTGAGACAAATGGGCGGGATACCCCAACTCCTATTAAATCACATCCACGCAAGTTGACCTGTAAAAGAACTCTTGCTGGTAGGGAATTAAAACAGCCAGTGAAGTTCAAGGATTATGTTTTGGGATAAGTGTACTTTCCTGTCGTACTAATATATGATTGTACTTGTACGGCATCTATGCATGTTACTTTTCATAATTCACAGTACAGGGTAACAGGAAAACGAATAATGAAAGTTGTAATGTTGTTGTTGACAGTTTATGCTAATGCAGTTGCAGACAGTTGATATCGTTCTATACATGTTTATTTGTAACTTACCTGCTTTCTTATGTTAAACAAAAACAACACTAAATGTAAAAGAAAAAAAAAAAAGTAGCAGTGGAACTTTAAAGAGGGGAGATGTGACGTAATGGTTTATTATTGGCTGTTAAGTGCTCGGGTCAACGGTTGCCAGGCAACCCTCCGGGTCACGTTGTATGTGGAGAGACATGACACGAGGTGAACTGCTATGTGCCGTAGTTCAAAAATAAAGCTGATATTTGAGTTCGTAAGAGTGACATCTTTTTGTATCATGACATTTCCCTAGAAAATTTAGATTTCCCTGGTGTACATATGTGCATTTTTAAGATGTTTTAAGGCCAACAAACAGGATAGCATATAGCTTTAAAACCATGTCACTAAATACAGTGGTGTGAAAAAGTGATTTTTTTTTTATTTTTTTCCATGTTTGTCACACTTTAATGTTTCAGATCATCAAACAAATTTAAATATGAATCAAATATATCACAAGTAAACACAACATGCAGTTTTTAAATGAAGGTTTTTATTATGAAGGGAAAATAAAATCCAAACCCACATGGCCCTGTGTGAAAAAGTGCTTGCCCCCCACTGTTAAAACATAACTTAAGTATCTAAAGATTAACGGTATTCTGCTCTGTTGCTTAAATGAACAATGAAGAATGAGATTTATTTGCTCACCCTCATGATTTTACCCACATGACTGACTTCTGCAGAAACACGAAATATGGAAATACATTGTGAATCATTCAAGTGTCAACAAACAGTGTGTATAATTCACTAATTATTAATTCTGTCAGTTTTGGTGACTAACAGCCTAGTCCAGGGGTGTCCAGTCCTGCTCCTGGAGGCCTGCACTGTCCTACAGAGTTTAGCTCACCTGAACCAGCTAATCAGCTTCTTACTTGGCATATTAGAAACTTCCAGGCTACTGTGGAAGTCAATGGGTCTTCAAAATATCTTCTTTTGTCTTCAGCAAAGAAATGTTTACAGGTTTAGAATCGAGGGTGAGTAAATTTCATTTTTAGTTGAATTATCCCTTTAACTTAAAATAACTTTCACTGACATCTTAAGATAATAATAATAATCATTAATTAATAAATATCATAATAGAAGTAAGGACTAGTCATATCTTAAGCTAAGCCCTGTCTGTGAAATCTTCCAATTAATACCAAGGTATAAAACCAGCATCTTCCCTCTTCCTGTTGTTAGGCAAGGGACGGCAAGGCAATTTTATATGTATAGCACATTTCATACAAAATGGTAATTCAAAGTGCTTTACATAAAGAAGAAGAAGAAAAATAGAACATAAGGAATAGAAATAACAGTAAAAACAGAGAATTTTGCTATTTGGATAGAAGAGCTAGGAAGTCTTAGGGAGTTTTTTGTTGTTGTTTTTGTCCGTCAGAGTGGATCTAAACGGATCTATCCATCAGAGAGGATCTGAATGGATCTTCCTCACACAACAGGACTGCTACCTGTTAAGGCACTTCAAACTGATAAACAAAGTTTCAATCTCCCCTTTTGCCAAGACACCTCAAACTGCACCACACAGCCCTAATCCCCCCTTCCGGAGATATCTTATCTATGCAACGCAGTTCAAATTTCCCCTTTGGAAATTTCCCCCTTTGGAAAGTGTCCTGACTGTAATCCAGAGATATCTTAACCATGCACCACAGTTCAAATTTCCCCATGGTTTGTCCCCTTATCCAGATTTACCAAATTTTTAACCTAATCACTTTCTTCCTAATTCTCCCAGCTCTTTCAACCAGACAGCAATATTTAAAATGCATTAAAAGTCAGAATAACAAGATGATACATAAAAGATTTAAAATACATTAAAAATGAAATAAAAACAGGAAAAGGAATTAAAAGAATAAAAAGATAATACGTATAAAATAAAATGCAAACAGTTCGGACATAGCACAGTACTCAATCAGCAAATGCATAGATAAAAAGATGTGTTTTGAGTCTGAATTTGAATGTGGCTACTGTTTTAGCACACCTGATCTCTTCTGGAAGCTGGTTCCAGCTGCGGCTGGCGTAACAGCTAAAAGCAGACTCTCCCTGCTTTGAGTGAACCCTTGGTATTTCTAAATGACTTGATCCTGATGATCTGAGTGATCTGCAATATTTTTGAGATGATAATATGCTGATTTAGTTACTGTCTTTACATGGCTACTGAAACTCAGGTCTGACTCCAATATCACACCAAGATTCCTGACTTGATTTTTAGTTGTTTGACCCCTAGAGTGAAGGTACGTGTTCACTTTGAGAACTTCATCTTTGTTTCCAAACGCAATGACTTCAGTTTTGTCTTTGTTTAACTGAAGGAAGTTTAGGCACATCCAATTTTTAATTTCATCAATGCACTGCCACAGGGAGTCAATGGGGCTGTAGTCGTTAGGTGATAGGGCGAGGTAAATCTGGGTGTCATCTGCATAGCTGTGATATGCAATTTGGTTCTTTCTCATTATTTGGCTCAGTGGCAGCATATATAGGTTGAACAGGAGGGGTGCGAGTATTGAACCTTGAGGGACTCTGCATGTCATGGATGTCCACTCAGACTTATGGTCACCGATACTCACATAATAACCTCTCCCTTCTAAGTATGACCTGAACCATTTAAAGGACCATCCCAGAAAGCCCAACCCAGTTTTCCAGCCTGTCAAGAAGGATGTTGTGATCAACAGTGTCAAATGCAGCACTGAGATCGAGTAGAACCAGCACTGATAATTTACCTGCATCTGTGTTAAGGCGAATATCATTTATTATCTTTATGAGTGCTGTCTCTGTGATGTGATGCAGTCGGAAACCAGATTGAAAGTTGTCAAAGTATCCATTCAAGCTTAAGAACTTGTTCAGCTGATTGAAAACAACTTTTTCAATGATCTTGCCTATGAAAGGAAGATTTGAGATTGGCCTGTAGTTGCTCAATATGGTGTTATCCAGATTGCTCTTTTTCAGGAGGGGCTTAACCACTGCAGTTTTCAGGGATTTTGGAAAAGTCCCAGAGAGAAGTGAGGCGTTTACCACTTCTAGGAGATCTGCTTGTAAACAGTTAAACACGCTTTTGAAAAAAGATGTGGGAAGTGTGTCAAGGGCGCAGGTTGATGTTTTAAGGTGCTGTACTGTTTCTTCCAAAATTTTACCATCAATTGCTTCGAAAACAGACATACTAGCTACTTTCTGATGTTGTGATCTGATCTGTTTTACCCCAGTGCAGCTCAAGGATGTGCTGATCGCCTTTCTGATATTATTAATTTTCTTAGAGAAGAAGGAAGCAAACTCACAGCATTTGCTGTCTGAGAGCATTTCACTGGGGATCTGACTTGGGGGGTTTGTTAGTCTCTCTACAGTAGCAAAAAGAGTGCGGGTGTTGTTTAAGTTTCTGTTTATTATATTTGAGAAGAAGGTCTGTCTAGCTTTGCCTAATTCCACATTGAAAGCATGAAGAATATCTTTATAGATGTTATAATGGATTTCAAGTTTTGTCTTTCGCCACATGCGCTCAGCTTTTCTGTATTGTCTTTTCATATTTTGCGCTGCTGTTGAGTTTCTCCACGGTGCTTTTTGTCTGCCACTTTTCTTCCTGACTTTCACAGGAGCAATGTTATCAATAACGTTCTGTACTTTTGAGTTAAAAGAATCAAAGAGAAAATCAACAGAGTCTTCAGATATGCTTGGTGTTAAAGATATAGCCTTCATAAACAGTGCACTAGTATTCTCATTTAAGCATCGCTTTTTGACCGAGATAGATCTAGCTTGTTGGAGAGATCAATATCAAAGAAAATACAGAAATGATCAGATAGCGCTACATCCTTAATGACAATGGATGAAATGTTTAGACCCTTACTGATAATTAAATCTAGAGTGTGTCCACGATTGTGTGTGGGTCCATGTACATGCTGAGTCAGATCAAAAGTATTCAAAACAGTTATGATTTCTTTTGCCATATTGGATTCTTCATTTTCTATGTGGCCGTTAAAATCCCCAGTAATAACAAAACAGTCAAACTCAGAGGAAATTGCTGATAACAGTTCTGTAAAGTCCTCCACAAAGGCTGGAGAGTATTTTGGAGGCCTGTAAATAACTATAAGTAGAATGCGAGGAGCACCTTTTAACACAATACCCAAGTATTCGAAAGACAAGTAATCACCAAATGACACTTGCCGGCACTGATAGACATCTTTAAATAGAGCAGCAACACCTCCACCTCTCCTAACAGCTCTGCAGACACTCATAAAAGTAAAGTTAGGAGGGGCTGTTTCATTCAGGATTGTTGAACTGCAACTGTCTTCAAGCCATGTTTCATTTAGAAGCATAAAATCTAGGTTGTTTGTGGTTATTAAGTCATTGACTAGAAGTGATTTATTTTTAAGTGAGCGGATGTTTAAAAGTGCTAACTTAACAGTCTTACTTTCTGTCTCTACAATAATCTTAGTTTGACATGTAATAGGCAGCAGATTAAATGGGTTTGCCAAACGATTTGGGAAGGCCTTAGACTTTCTATCACGTAATAAAACAGAAATAGAGAAAGCAACAGGCACACTGGGTTCCCGCTAGTTCTGTAAACATTTGATAAAGTCACTGTTATCATAGCGGGGACCCGACACACATCACTGAGAGCTGTTATCAGTTGTTTTTGGTTCACCTAGAACAGATGGAGGAGGGTGAGGGCCCTGGCGTTGTGGCAGGGGTTGAAGAGCTCTCGCAGGAGGAGGAGGAGGGCGAGCTGGGCCCACAGGCTTTGGTGGTTTCAGGGCTTGCCGCTTTTTTGTTGATATCTGGGGGCTCGCAGCAAAAGAGTGGGAGAGTTTGGTTCCAGCATACACCAGTTCCTCCATTTTCTCTGAGAAGCACAGAAGAGGGGATGCTGGAGAGAGGGATAACGTGTCCGGAGGTTGTAATATGTTGTCCTGGCTTCCCTGGCTGTTTTCCCGAAAGTCGTCCTTGGGTGCTGAATCTTGGAGCAGTTCTAACACTTCACTGTCTCTCGGTGAGCTCTGTGGGCACAAGGTTAACAAGGTTGCACTGTTGAGGCTTGCGCAGCCTCTCGAGGAGAAATCAAAACAAATTAGTGCAGCACAAAGAAAACATGCTGCTGTAAAAATTCAAAATGTGGAGTTTTTTATATTAATAACATATGATACAGTTACCACCACATGGCCAAGAGTGCTGTTTTCCGCGTTATTGGAATCACGATTGAAAATGTGACAACTTTTATACGTTCAATAATAAGTTAATTAAGTAAATTCAATACAAGTCAGTAAAGTCACTTACATTTTAGATGCATTACTGACTGTTTTTGTTCTATTTCAGCAGCGAAAATAGTTCCAAACAAAGATCACAGCAATATAGCGCATCTCTCACAGCGACAATGAGCTGCGTTTTATTACTGAATGATTCAGCTTTTTGAACGAATCGTAGAGTTGGGGTACTCGGCCTTGGACTCGGACTCGAGTCCGGACTCGAGTCCAATTTTAAATGAACTCGGACTTGTCACGCACTCGGGTGAATTTGTACTCGGACTTGACACGGACTTGAACATTTTGGACTCTGAAAATATTCTGAGTACAGTCGAGTCCGCGTCATGTGTAACAATAAAACCAACATAAAATTGAGATGAGAAATTAATTAATGTCTCCCCGTCTGTCATTTTACTGTACCACACCGGCAGGCAGCAGTAGCATATCATCTTATGCTTGCAGACGAAACACACACATCACTCACTGTTTTAGTAAGGAAATTAACATATCACCACAAAAATGCAGGGACTGTAAATATAGTCCTTTTAAATTTAAAATGATTTGCTCTTAATGTAATGTAATTATTTTCTATCAATTACTTAATGTGATTTGAATTGCAATAACTAGTAAAATAGTGCTGTCTATTCCAGCATCCTCTGCACCAGTAGAGCGTGTCTTTAGCAAAGGTGGCCTCATCGTGAGACCACATCGTGCACGCTTAACTCATAAAATGGTCACAGCGCTTGTATTTTTGAAAAGCAATATGGCCCTGGTTTAGTGCTTGACTGTGCACTATAGTACATTTCATGTTCAGTGTTCATTACAATGTTACAAGACCAGAGAGCTGTGTTCAGAAAGGAGTTTGTTGTTGATTAAGCACCGTAATAAAGCTTTAAGTTTGTTGTTATGACTAGCTGATAGATTTAAACTCTAGTCTGAGTATTTCCTCAGCCTATTTAAATGTGGGGGAGGCATTAAATAATTGACATGTCAGCTTTAACTGGAGGACAATATAGTGTGATACAATAATAAAACGGGTTCATTTGTATTTTCATGCACTTGTAATACAATAAAAGTTCTACATATACCCTTCTTTTCTTTGAAACCATTTTTGATAGGAAACTAGTTCTGTTGACATAAAATAAAAAATGTTCAATGGCAATGACAAGATGTAATAGTGGTATTTTTTATTACATTTTTATATTGCCATTGGTTTAATGGGTTGAAAGGTTAAAATATTAATAGAATGTAAAAATTTACAATACCAATTTATAATCTTTTTTAATTTAATTACTTTCTGGACTCGGGCGGACTCGACTCAGACTCAGCCTTTAAGAACTCGGACTTGAGTCCAACTCGGCCCTTTTTGGACTCGGTCTCGGACTTGGACTTGATGTTTAAGGACTTGGTCTTGACTCGTACTCGACAAAGGTGGACTCGGACCCAACTCTAACGAATCGGTTGAGTCAAAGATTCAATGGCCCATTCCAAAACACCTGCCTCATTCTTGAATGAATCAGCCGTTTGAACGAATCGTTTGAATAAATGGATAGGACAGTCACTTCCTGCCACCTACTGTTGTTTTTTAAAAAAAAAAAAAAAAAAAAAATTTATCTGTTACAAAATTACACTTTGTTGCCTGGGGTCTGTGGAGACCCCAAAGACCCTGAGTGTACTTCCCAAACGAAGACTGCACAAGGGTTAAAGTAGCTAGACAGATTCTGCCAGTGTTGGTTCAGTGTAAACAATGATGTACATCTGAGTCTTTAAGATGGAGGGAAGTTAGCAAGGCAAGGGCATAAAAATCTGAACTTGAGCGCAGCCCTGGAGTACCTCAACAGGACACTTTGTAAATTTATTTGAAATATCCATTTCTGATCATCAGTCTTGGATCAGAGTATCAGAGCTGATGAGTTGAACCTAGAGCAGGAATGCCCAATCCTGTTCTTGAAGATCTACATACATGTAGAGTTCAGATTCAACCCTGATCAAACACACCTGTCCCTGAAGATCTTAGTTCACTGCTTCAGGTGTGTTTGATCAGAGTTGGAGCTGAACTCTGCAGGAAATGTAGATCCAAAGCCACTGGAAGGCATGCCTGCAACCTTTAGCCAAAATAGCGTAGCGGCTAATCCTAACGCTCCGCCCCAGCGGTACGCAGGGAAGAAGACCGGAGGCTGTTTTTTGAATGGATGTCAATGGATGAGAGGCTTCACTATGCTGATTAAACAGCTTTTGTGGGGAAATAGCTAATCATTTAATTTATCTCCAGCCTGTTTGCTGATCTTCAGCATGTTTTACACTAAACAATACTTTAGAATAGATGCGTAACATTTTAGAAGAGGTGCGCGTCAGGCTATATCCTAGGCCACGCGTGGTACTCACAGCCTACGGCGTACCTATGGGGTACACACGACGCAGAAGTATGAATCAGCCTTAAGTCTTCAGGAATGCTTGAAAACTACAGGCGGGTGTATTTGATTAGGGATGAAACTTAACTCTACAAAAGATTGGCCCTCCAGTACCAAAGCTGCCCATCCCTGATCCATAGGATAGGATAGGGTATAGATCATACATGTTGTTGGTTTTGATGCTTTAAATGTTTAAATTGTTTTGTTTATTTTTGCCCTAGACCTGATGGCACTGAGAGAGGCAAGTCATGAACTTAATGAAAGGGAAGAAGAGAAAGAACATTATAATTTAATGAGTGAAGAAAAATCAACAAAGTTTTCCTTACAAAAAGGAGCTCAAAAGACAGAAACTAAAAGTTATTTCACCTGTCAACAGTGTGGAAAGACTTTTGATCAACATAGAAACCTTCAAGTCCACTTGAGAGTTCACACTAGAGAGAGTCCCTTCACTTGCCAACAGTGTGGAAAGAGTTTCACACATAAAAATCACCTTAAAAACCACATGAGCATGCATACTGGAGAAAAACCTTTCACCTGCCAACAGTGTGGAAAGAGTTTCAGTTGAAAAGGAAACCTTAAGGACCACATGATGATTCACACTGGAGAAAAGCCTCACACCTGCACTCTGTGCGGGAATGGCTTCAAACGGGAGCAAAGCCTCAGGCAACACATGATAACTCACACTGGAGAGAGCCCATTCACCTGCCAACAATGTGGAAAGAGTTTCATTAGAAATGAAAACCTTAAAGTCCACATGAGAATTCACACTGGAGAAAAGCCTTACACCTGTCAACAGTGTGGAAAGAGTTTCAGTCAAAAAGGAAACCTTAAAGACCACATGACAACTCACACTGGAGAAAAGCCTCAAGCTTTGATTAATTATTTTCTAATATCAAAATAAAATTGAACAGCTCAATATTGCAATAAATCAAGGTTGACACAACAGTGTCTAAAAGTGTGAAACTCTCGCAGTTCACAAAGCTTGCTCTACTATCACAAACTCAAAATTCCTATTTTTTGCATCATTTACAGTTGATCAAATCTATCAAACTGAGAAACCAGAATGAGCTTTTATCATTTACATAACTTGTATCTTTTTTTAACTTTAAAAGTTGTCACCTTTTATAGCGTTTTGTGTCTGCTGATACTGAAATGAATATGGAACCAGCTTACTTTATTTGTTTTTGACTTGGTTAAATATTCACATTCTTCATGGTATTGTTTGCAGGGAAAAGAAGATATTTTATCCCATTGAATGATAATTAGGTGTTTTCACTTTAGTTTTGTAGAATTCGGTTTACAATGTTGATCTGGTTTCCATGAGAACAGTGTCACGTGCTGCTGCTTCAGCCATCATATGGTAGAAAATGTCAATATAAATAAATGTGTTCAACAAGCTGACAGAAGTCGATCCATTTCTTTGTTGGTAGGGTGTAAATATAACTGTAAATATTCACTTTCCCATATGACCGTGGAGGAGAATCGGATGGGCATTCAGCGAAAAGACACCAACACGCTGAATTTTTTTTTGTATTTATTTCAACAAATGACAACCAAAATCAAACCCATAGAAGCTCGTGAACAGTTTTTAAGTGGCTGTGTGCAAGTTATACTCATTCACAAGCCGAGTGAGAGTCATACTCGCAAATGTAATGTTAATTAAACTGCAAGCAGCGCTGAAAGAGCCCTCGCACCCGGGCTAACCGCCACCCGATGGCCTTCAGAAAAGAGTGAATAGTGAGTGACATGCATGTAAGCGTGTATACAGGAGAATTATGGCAAAGTCATTTCAAAGTGGCACAATTCCTGCGGCCAACAGGTGGCAGTTTGACCATAACCGAATATTGTGATATAGATGTGTTCAGGCCAGAAATATTATAAAATGTGTGACGTTTGGAGCAGATCGGACATTGTATGCCTGAGTTACAACAACTTCCTGTTTTGTGGCGTTAATCACATACATTAGCACTTAGCCAAGTGTTGCATGATTTAACGTGTCTCGCATGTTTGGTACTTCGTGGCATAAAGAAATGTGAATCTGGTAGTGAATTACAGTGTAAAGCATGCCATTTCCTGTTGCCAGCAGGTGGCGCTACACTAACTGAATATTGTCATATAGATGTCTTTAGGCCAGGACTCTCATCACATATGTGAAGTTTGGAGCAGATCAGACATAGTATGCTTGAGTTACAACAGCTTCCTCTTTCATGACGAAACATCAGACTTTGTCAGTCCGCCACGGACACGCCCTTCAACGAAAACTCAAGATCTTTGATATTTATTATCACTAAGGTCTTAAGATTAGACTGACCATATATGATGTTGATCTGATTAAATCTCTGAGGAGTTAATCACAGAGTAAAACATGTTATTTCCTGTTGCCCACAGGTGGGGCTATGACTGTAACTGAATATTTCCAAGTTAATATCTTCAGGCAAGGACTCTAAAAAAACGTGAATTTTGGGGCAGATTGGACATTGCATACCCGAGTTACAAGAACTTCCTGTTTCATCGCAAAACATCGAATTTTGTCAGGCCACCACAAAAACGCACTTCAGTGAAAAGTCAAGATCTTTGCAATTTAACCTATAGTGAAAAGTCAAGATCTTTGCAATATAACATTGCAAAGGCCTTTAGATTAGACTGACCAAATATGATGTTGATCTGATTAAATCTCTAGGAGAAATTTATTAAAGTACAATGTCTGGAAATGACAAGTTAATTCAAAATATCTGACTTCCTGTTTGGTTTGAGCTTTTGCTCCAAGAGACTTTTTTGTAGGTATCAGGCTGTTAAATGTGTGTGCCGAATTGGTTCATTTCCACTCTAAACATGGATTTTGGGTTGATCTATTTTCGGAGTTTCCATTGATAAAATGCTGTTCTAAAGTGATTCAATGGCTGCGTCTGAAAACCTGCAGCTGTCTTGCTGCCTCGCTGTCTTATAAGAGAATGACTTGTACGGCAGCGTTTGTGCATGAAAGCACCTCACGAAACTGATTTCGGACAGACTTCTGAGGCAGCGTAACAGTTTAATGATCTACAGCAAAATAGCACAATTAAAATAGCACACATTATTAAATACTACAGTACTAATTTCTTGATATCAAAATTGAAATATGTTGGTCAAAATCGTACATTTATACACAAACTGAGCAGCAAACTTTGGGACGCCATCTTTATTTTTCTAGCTCAACTGTCACAGAATGGAAAGCACAGGATTGTGGGATATCAAAGGCAGCTAAGGATACATCAATGCTTCTTTAAAAAATCGATCTGAGGAAGGTATCTCATGAGATGGGAAGTGAAGCTAACACTGGATTTGGACGTGCCTTGATGCCTTCCTTCCTTGAAATGTGTCCTCAGAAGGCAGCTTTTTCCAGGGTGCAGCCAGTGAGTCGAGGCTGTAATGTGATTGAATCAGCTGTACCTCATAAACCAATCAGAGGTTTGATCTACTTGTATAAGAAGATCTGGAGGTATTACAGCTGGATAAATGGATCCTCAGGTTGGTCTGACACAGAGGCTGCGTCCGAAACCGCCTAATCAATGAGTAGGTACTTGATTTCAGTAAGTACTTACTTAAAGAGGGCTAAAAGAGTAGGTACTTAATAGCCAAATCTCGTTAAGTATGAATGAGATCTGGACATAATCCGCCATGTTGACGTCATCATGTGACCTACGTCGTTATCACAAGCGCAACAACTTAAAAGACAGGAGTGACAGTGGTCTTGTTGAAAAAAACAGCTGCCCAGTAATTTTGTAATTGTAGTACAACTAATATATTTTGGGTTAATTTAAAGTTCTTGTATTTTTAACTACCAATGTGAGTTTATATTTTATGAAAACCCAAATTCGTGTGAATGTGTTGTTCATTTCTTTATTTTATATACAAAAATGTTCATCCACAAGCAAAAGTGGCATAAATCTCCTTTACGTTTTCCTTTTTCTTGGTGAATTAGCTCTAGTTTCATCCCTCAGGCTTATAAATAAAAAATAAATAACTTTTATGCATTATGATGTATTCAAAATATTTAACCTTGTCATCATGCTGTCACAGACACGTCAGGTTCCACCTCCCTGCAATACCCACGCACTCAATCACCGGAGTTCTAATCACCGCCACCTGCACGTCATCAACTCAGCAATCACCTCTGCCATATAAACCACACACTCACACACAGTCTTTGTCCAGTCTCGTACGTATCACAGACTCATGTATACTTACCTAAAGGACTCCAATTTGCCACTTACCTGTTTCCAGTGTCTTCAGTCTTCCTCCTGTGTGTGAGTGTTCCCCGTCTTCTGTCATCCGTGTCATCTTCCAAGAACTCCATCTACAATCAACAAAGGACAGTATCATTTCCCTATCATCTCTTCAAGCTATCCATTTGCCATTTACTCACCTGCTATCTGCTGATATCAATAAAACAACCTTACTTGCTTTTTACATCTGCCTCCGTGCCGTCTGTACTGTAACACATGCTTTATGTCTGTGTATATAATTCTAAAACTATGATGTATACAAGAAGTTTTTTTGTTTTTGTTTTTTTTGTCATTTATTATTGTTCATTGTTAAAGATTAAACTATTGTATTTTCCCTGATCTTGTATGTTATTATAGGTCCTGCAATAAAAATACAAAAATACAATAAAAAGCACAGTACCATAGCACCAGTAACTCCACAACCCTACCTAGTTCGGTTTTCATCATTGTTAGCAATTTCTGAAGCCAAAGATGTTGGACAGCTGCTCGAAGATCTCACCATTGGAGAAGGCTGATTTTATACATTTTTTAAAATGCAAGTATAAACTACTCAAAATTAAGATTACCCCGGAATGAATTGCTTTGCTAGCCCACCCCAAAATTTACACACAATAATATTGATAAATGCTGATAAACCAAAACTTATATTACTTTTCATTTTACTTATTTAGTAAAACAAGCAAAATGTAATGTTTTGTCATATGACAACTATGCATGAACACACACTAGACAAATACAGCTGATGTGAATACATCTCCATTTACAGTCAATTCATGCATTAATTCATTGCTAATTCACTGATAATAGCGTAGTTAAAAAAGTAAAAGGAATTAATAAAAGCAATAATGACAATAATTAAATGCATATACAAATCAACAACACACAAAACAAAGCTTTATTCAACTGTATTGATCTAACAATCAGGTATTTACAGTCTTGCTGCCATCTCAACACAGCTGTGCCAATTCTGCAGCTTTATTCTGATGAAGCAGCTGATGAACACCTTCATCCATCATGTCCTTTGATATTGATGCTTGTGTAGCGAATTAACTCAAAGGGGAAATATTAATAATTATTCATAACTCATCATTAATTATGAATATGTAAATCAGTTAATCGTATTAACTGGATGTAGCTACATTAAGATTAATATTACAATCAATTAACGTGTTCGTCCAGTGAACGCTCAGTGTTGATTGTTTATTAATTCTAAGAAATGTTCATTTCCAGGTTATGGAAAAATAACATTCTTATTGTACAGTACAACTCAGAGCGCGTAGTCAGGATCTAAATCATTTAAGAGACAATTTATTAGCAGACAGAGTCAGAACCAAACATGTATTGTGCACAATCTTTATTAACTAACTAACAAACACATAACATACACGAAGGTCACACACATACGTAGGTAAGAATGAGCAATGATAGAGTTGAACCGGAAGTGGAACTGTTAATAGAGCTATAGGAAAATGTCAAAGACAATCTGGAAAAGAATCATCAGTTTCCTCGTTAATAAAACACCTTTGCTGACAAAGGTTTGTTTTACAAGTCAATACTTAATTGCTGTTTAGTGTTCAAATGTATGATACTTGCAAGATGCCTTTAGGCTGAGGAGCATCGGATCTGCAGGCTGAGGAGAAATCTTGATGATTCGATCTGAAGTTGTTGCCAGTATCTTCTGTGTTGGATGAAGTACTATGAAACAACTTAAACTGTTAATTTGACTCTTAGTGGGCAAAAAGTTCTTTCTCTCTCTCATAGACAACAACACGCCTCCTGTCAGGGCTTTTATGACCGATTAACTGGCAGAGATCAGTATCAGCAGAGATCGAGTCAACTAGATCACCCATTGTGAAGGCCTCATCAACACGACAGCCAGTGCCACAATTCCTCAACAGACCGTCCATACCGGCGTGATGAATACGATCCTCAACTGGATGGAACTGGATTAAATACATTAAATGTTGCGATCCTATCACAAAGCACTGTTCGCCAGAGGAGAACTGCCCCCCCGACTAAGCCTGGTTTCTCCCAAGGTTTTTTTCTCCATTTTAACACGTTTGCCACCTGATGTCACCTGTCGGAGTTTGGGTTCCTTGCCGCTGTCGCCTTTGGCTTGCTTAGTTGGGGACACTTGACATTTGATATTCTGGCCACTCCAGTTATCTCTGTATGTATATTTTAGGCAACAATAAAATTAACATATTAATACCCATGCATGTTGTTCAGGCAACAAAGTCAATGATTATCTTCACTACATGTATATTTACAACCAAACAAACTATAAAACACCAGAATGGTATAAACCAGAACTATAAAATCTTCCTCTTTTCATTTACATTTTAAAAATATTAAATATATGTGGTTCAGGCAATATGTGCATGTAGTTTGCAATCATAAAACACAACTCTGTATCATTTTGTTAAATGTCAGTTTTAATGATCAATAACAGCAATTATAAAAATGTAAGCAAAAGGTACATTTACATTTACAGGTATAAAAAGCTACAATAAAAATTAAAGCAAACAGTTCAGTCAAACGTTAAAATTCAGCGCTCTAATAGACTACAATGGTAAAGTTAAATAGCCTAAATATATAAAGTTATGAAACTTTACTTTACCCTCAGCCAAAACGATTTTCCAGGGAACTAATTATAGATTAATGAGACCAAAGATTTAATGTTTAACCACTACAGAGTCATCAGAGTCAGCGGCAAACATCAGAAGGACTTGCCGAGGTAAGGCTGCTCTCGGCAGTGTATATGAGCACTGAACGCCCAGTGATCATCTGGATCTCACAACTCCAACAACGTCAGATCAAATTTTCAAATTTTTATCAATAAACCACAGATTTGATCTTGGTGCTGTTGCTCTGTGTCTGCTGTTGAATTATCCAGGTTGTGGATGAGGAGCGACCCCTGCTGTGATTGTGAAGCACTTACGGTGTACAGTAGTACATAGTAAAGCACTATATAAATGCCTCATTCATTCATTAGTTAGCCATTTTTTAATATGCATTCTTGTCTGTTCTTGTGAAACGTCATCAGCTGCGTCCCGAGTACTGATCCAATTCAAAGTTCACATCTAGCCAAGTACAGTTCAAATCCCCGGATGTGTTCTTGATCCGACTTTTATCGAGGATGCATCGAGAGGGGACTTGAGACAGCCAGGTATCCCAGAATGCCTCTTGCATAAACCAGCAACAGTTAAACTACATGTCAAGACATAATAACATGGGGGACATTGGGGGGGTATTTTTCCCAAAGTGAGCCGTCAGTTCCAGTCCACTACAATTTGGAGTGGTTAAGGCCCGGGTATATGTCATTTCCCACGTTCTGCTCCATCTCGCGCACAGTTGAGTGTGCAAGCCTTTCAAAGATAATTCTTTGCATGAGTGCGGAAAGACAGCGCGCCATCAAGCCCCGGGTATACTTCATTTTCCGCGCCTGGATGTGTCTCGTGTGCAGTCGTGTCCGTGAATCTTTCAAAGTATACTAAACCACGGATGCACGTGGATCACCGAGTTTGACACATGCGCAATAAAACATTTTCTATAGTATTACCAGACATCATGTCATCTATGGGACATTCGCTGGACAGGATCGAAGAAGAAAAATAGTGCATCCACCATTGCAACATAGTTCAGAAGATACACCAAGAGAACAGGAATTAAAAAATGATGGGGAAAGCATGCCTCCGAGTTTATTCGTCTTGTTTTTGAATCGCTATTTACACTCTTCTTTGACGACTGCACATTGTGCTCAGTACTGTGTGTATTGCCACCTAGTGGACTCTTCCGTCTTGCTTGTGCATGTGCACCATCTGCACGGTCTCGAAATTTGGGTTGCCTGCGGACGGGGTGTGCGGCTGGCCACGAGCCTGCCTCATGACGAAAATTGTGAATGTCAAATTCACAAACGAGGACGGCCGAAGTATACCTGGGGCTTCAGTGATCACAAAAAATTCAGCTGCAGGCTGCCACTGTTCAGAGAGCAAAGCTAACTTACACAGAAGAGATTTTTTTGTTCAGCACATAAAAATGAACTACTTCATTTCAGACTGTGGTGCTGTGGTTTCTCCACTGCATGGATCTTCATGTGTATCTTCAGGTGACTTTTAAAAGAGAAACTCTTTCCACACTGGTCACACTTGTGCAGATTCTCTCTGCTGTGGATCCTCTCATGTATTTTCAGATGTCCTGACCGTCTGAATCTCTTGTCACACTGTGAACACTTGTAAGGTTTCTCTCCAGTGTGGATCATCTCATGTCTTTTCAGAGATGATGAATCACTGAATCTCTTGTCACAGTGTGAACACTTGTAAGGTTTTTCTCCAGTATGAATTCTCTGGTGCACTTTTAAACCGTTTGCTGTAGTAAAAGTCTTCTCACACTCAAAGCACATGTACTCTCCCACACCAGTGTGTGTTTTCTCATGTTCATTTAAATATGACAGCAGTGAAAAACTCTTTCCACACACAGAACATGAATGTGGCTTCTCCTTTGTATGAACTCTCAGGTGTCTCTTCAGGTTTGATGACCCTAGAAATGATTTGTCACATTGATCACATGTGTGTGGCTTCTCTCCAGTGTGAACTTTCATGTGTTCCTTAAGACCTCCTTTTTGTGTGAAACTCTTTCCACACTGATCACATGTGAATGGCTTCTCTCCTGTGTGGATCCTCATGTGAACCTCAAGACTATGTTTGGTTGAGAAACTCTTTCCACACTGAGAGCAGGTTGTAGATTTCTTGGCTCTTTTCTTTAAAAATGTCTTTTTAGTCTTTGAGCGACTCAAAGGTTTTTCTCCAGGTTTGTCATGATGTTTCTCCTCCACTTCTCTCAGTTCTTCACTCTCCTCCTTCACTTCCATCAGCTCTGAAATGAAAGAGAAAAAAATCATTTAATTTTCAATAAATCAAACTAATTTAAAGAGAGAAATATGAAGTTAAAGGTGATAAAATTGAGACTTGTTGTGATAGATAACTGCTACAAAACATTACGATCATTTTGATGCATTTGCATAAATTAGTTGCACATGTCCCTGAAACTTTAACATTAATCTTCCAATCGTAAAGGACCAGCTGTCGTTCCAACGACAGAATCCAGTGGTCTGGTGAAGGTATAATGTGTGTACGTCTTTTCAGCGCTCCTGTGAAGTTCACTTCATTTTAGAATTTAGTCTCAATTTTACTTTAGCTGCTCGTTTAATCTGACTCCAATTTCAAATGTTTTTACATCAAGATTTACTGAATTAAGACAATCAGCACTAAATGGACGTCTTCTGGCTACAGAATTTCCCAAATAGCTGCTCTGCCACCTTCCCTTAAATAATTCTTAATAATTTATAAATAATATTAAGAAAATAAAGAAAACATTGCTCTGAAATATTTTGAGTAATATATTTTATCAATGACAAAATGATCTAATGTGATATTAACAGCCGTATTTTGACATCAACTTTTAGGTTGATATTTAATTAATTTTCCTAAAAACTGTGTAATTATTAAGGGCCGTTCACAGCAGACTTCTCCTTCCTCTGACTTCCTTTCATACACATGTGAATGTGGGACACCAGAAACACAAGATCAAGTGAAGTTTGCAGTAAAGTGGAGTAGATTGTATATTTTCAAATTTTGGAGTGATTATTATGTGTTATTTATCATGACCGTTGCCGTGTCTGTAGAAAGTTCACATGCTCAAAGTCTAGACTGACTGCATCTTTAAATGTGTTATTATCAGTGTCCTACATGATTCACTCAACCCTGTTACTTCTGACATGATTTTCCTCCTTTCAAAACCAGAGGATTTCTTAAAACTGTGACACCAGGAAGTGACATCATCTGGGCTCTTTCTACAGCATGATGGGAGGACAAGAAAATAATCTCAATCCATTGTTGTTTTTACACAAATGAATGACTGCATTCATCAACCCTGTTACCAAAGTTACTGTAAGAAGAGATTTTGCTCAAGTTACACTCACAACCCTGTCAGCCATTCTGGAAAGATCATTTACATCATACATTTTGGTGCTTACAGTTTATTCCTAAAAATAACAGTGTTGAAAACTGTATTGAAAATGCCTAAATTCTGGTAACACTACTGGAAATAGTGAATCAGATATGAAACAAATGTAAAATACGTAAACATTTAGTTTTATCTGATGTTGACAATCAGTATGAAAGTTTCTCAAACTTCCCTTTACTGAGTTTCTGTTAGAAAAGAACATTATGTATCATTTCATAGTTTAACTACATATCTAAATATGCAGAAGTGTTTGAATCTTTCTAACATGAATGTTGTCATTAAAAGTTCAGTATGTATTTGATAGTTTATCTAAATGTACAAGAACATTTGAGAGTTGTTTTGAAGGTCCCCATGTTGCCACTCTTCAGAGGAGAGTCAAAGAGAACAACAACTTGCAATTGGCCACCTTAAATACCTTTTCTCATGATTGGATGCACCTGTCTATGAAGTTCAAGGCTTAATGAGATCACCAAACCAATTGTGTGTTCCAATTAATCAGTGCTAAGTAGTTATATGTACTCAAATCATCAAAATGACAATGGTGCCCAAATTTATGCACCTGTCTAATTTCATTTTTATGCATATTGCATATTTTCTGTTAATCCAATAAACCTCATTTCACTACTGAAATATTACTGTCTGAAATTGCTGATCCAAACACCCAAATATTTATAAATGAAAATCATGGAAATCGTCAGGGGTTCCTAGACTTTTGCATACAACTTTAAATGAGGTGTATTGACTTTCACAGGGATTCTAGAAGTGAGTTTATTGGGTTAGAATTATGTCAGCTCATCTCTGTATTGGAAATGTTTTTCTTTTTTCTTTTTTTTCTTTTTTTTAATAAAAAAAAATTTCTTTTATTTTGCACATTTAACAATACCTATGTGTCTACTAATTCATTTCTCATTTTACCCTATGGATTATTTCATGCTGATGAGTTCCCTTAAAGGTGCCATATAATTGAAAATTGAATTTACCTCAGCATAATTAAATAATTACGAGTTCTGTACATGGAAATGGCATACAGTGAGTCTCAAACACCATTGTTTCCTCCTTCTTATGTAAATTTGATCTGTGCAAAAGACCTCTGAAGAACAGGCGAATCTCAACATAACACTGACTGTTACGTAACAGTCGGGATCATTAATATGTACGACCCCAATATTTGCATATACCAGCTCATGTTCAAGGCATTACACAAGGGCAGCCAGTATTAACGTCTGGATGTGCACAGCTGAATCATCAGACTAGGTAAGCAAGCAAGAACAACAGTGAAAAATGGCAGATGGAGCAATAATAACTGAAATGATCCATGATATCATGATATTTTTAGTGATATTTGTAAATTGTCTTTCTAAATGTTTCGTTAGCATGTTGCTAATGTACTGTTAAATGTGGTTAAAGTTATCATCGTTTCTTACTGTATTCACAGAGACAAGACTGTCATTATTTTCATTTTTAAACACTTGCAGTCTGTATAATGCATAAGCACAACTTCATTCTTTATAAATCTCTCCAACAGTGTGTAATGTTAGCTTTAGCCACGGAGCACTATCAAACTCATTCAGAATCAAATGTCAGAATCAAACTTACATGATCTGATATGCTGCATGACAAACATTTTGTAAAGATCAAATTTGAGGGTTATATTAGCTGTGTGAACTTTGTTTATTCAATGTATTATAGAGTTGCGAGCTCGGGGGCGGGGAGCGCGGGGATTTAAAGGGGACATGCACAGATCCGGCACATTTTTAATGATGCCCGAAAATAGGCAGTTATAAAAATTAATTAAAAAAAATCTATGGGGTATTTTGAGCTGAAACTTCACAGACACATTCAGGAGACACCTTAGACTTATATTACATCTTGTGAAAAAGGGTTCTAGGGCACCTTTAAGAAGCATTTGAATATTATGAGCAGGAATGTGTGTGGTTTAAATAATATTGTCTTCGCACATTTGAATTCTTTGCATGCAGACATATTGTTTCTACAAGAGACTCATATTAAACATTCCTGTGCTCACAGACTTAGATGCAAGTCGATAGGCTAAATGTACCACTCTGCCTTCTCTTCAAAACCTGTGGAGTGTCTTTATTAATACATAAGAATATTCCTTTTCAACATTTGTCCTCTAAACCAGGTATTAATCTTATCTTATTGTGACGGGCACTATTTTAGAGAAACATGTTACATTTGAGAACTTGTACTTCTAATTTCGATGAGCCACATGTTTTCCGATCTGTTTTAATATCATTCCTGATATTGACTCAACTCATCTTATTGTTGGAGGGATTTTAATTGTATATTGGACCCTTTTATGAATAGGCTCTCCCAAACCTTCTAACTCAGCTACTGTTCTTAATAACCTCATTCAGTTATTGAATATACTTGATATTTGGAGACTACATCATCCTACTGACAAGGACCATTTCTTTTTTTCCTAATGTTCATAATTTAAATATACAAGGATTGACTATTTTCTAACTGATTTCAAATTAACCTTCAAGATCCTCTAAATATCATAATATTCTAATATCTGATCACTCCCCAATTTTTATATCAGTAGATTTCGGGATGGTAGAGTGAAAGAAGTCTCACCACTTTTTTATGTTACCTCACTGTGAGCCCAAACATATCTCATTTAAAATATAAAATATCTCAATTAGGAGTTACAGATAAATTTATATTTATGAGCACATAACAATGATCCATGTCCGACTTTGTATTTTTTTGGCACTTACAATCAAAATTTTGACTTTTGGCTTGCAATATTAATGGATTAGTAATGAAAATTCTGTCATCTACTCACCATTATGTTTTTCCAAACTTGTAAAAATTTTGGAAAATGCTGGTTATCAGACAGCTGACAGTTTCCATTGACCTCCATAGTACTTTTCTTCTACTGAGGAAGTCAATGTTTGGTCAAGATTCTTCAAAATATCTTCTTTTGTGTTCAGCAGAAGTAAGAAACTCATACGGGTTTGGAGTGACAACAATTTTCATTTTTGGGTCAACTATCCCTTTAATGTTTATTCACACAAATCCAGTGCTGCTAATTTAATTTGTTAGTTTAATAAAAACCTTTTGAACTTGTTTGTATAAGACTTTCAGAGAACATTAACAAAAACATGTACATGACAACCATGATAATTTTGTCACATGTACTTTTCACACATTTCATCTGTCAGCGCTTATTGATTTCTAACCTACACCTGAACCACAAATGACAAGGTGAATATTTTCACTTGTTTCATCAAATATTAGCAGTTCACTCGCTTATACTTCAAAATGTTTTACACACTTCCCCTGCTGACTTTCCTCCATATGACACACAATTAAATTATTATTTTTTTTTCCTGATTTAATGTTCAATTACTGCTGTTTATGTTCAGGTATGTTAAAATGTAAGTACAGCACTTCTGAGCATTACGATGCTCAAAGATTTTTTTTTCATTGTTCTCTATTCAGAAGTAGATGTTTGGTTTAATGTTGCACAAAACTGTCTCTATTTCTGTAGAGCTGGACATTTTAGGATCAATAAAACGATGAGAATAAAACCAACCTGTTTGTTCCTCAATATCTTCAATCTTCATGTCCTCAGTCTCATCTTTAATAATTATCTTCATATCTTCAGTCTCTTCTTTAATAAACTCAATCTTCATATCTTCAGTCTCCTCTTTAATAAATGCCATCTGTAAGAAGAGAATAACAGAGTTAACCTTGACCTGTTAAAAACACTCAAAACTAAAGCTGCATATTAATAAACACTTCATATTTAGGCATTTATTATCTACATTTGGTATTTAGTGAAATATAGATATTTAAATGATTACACATTGATGAAAACATGTTTAGTTTGTTAGTGTTTGTTGTTCTCGTTCATGTTCACTGTTTGAGCAGCACATGTCGTGATTCACTGAATCATTTCTCAAAGTGTTTGATTCAATTGACTCGGAGTTGAAAAGTTCAGTTTCTCCATCATGACTCGCCAGAGACTGAACTCGAGCTCTTGATAAACTGATTTATGATATATATATAGAGAGAGAAATGAGACGCAGGTTTACTGTTTCTCATCAGTGCATATGAGCTTTACTCACACAAATATCCTTCATTAGAGTTAGATAAAGAATCACAATGTATTAGATAGTAAATAAACTCATTTCACATCGCTTTAAAAATACTGTAACAACTATAAATCATTGAACTGTTCCTATCGATTAAAACAGGTTAAATTCTTAAAACAAACCCTTCTTCAACAGAATCAGAGCAGATGCAGGACCGCGGCACAGTCTTATGACGTCATGTCGTCACTCCAAAATAAAAGTCCTGTCCAGACGCTGCATTTTCTACAATCATAGAAGTGCATTGAAATCTAACCATATTTATCAGATAATCTTTGTATTAAAATCAAAACAGTGACAAAAATGATACAAAAAAACATGTTAAAAAGGTTGTATGAGTTCATTCATGTGTCAGCGCAAACTGAAACACAATTTATCTCTCAAGAATCAGTAATCAAGTAAAATAAGCAAAATTTCAAGTATGAATGTAGTTTATTCTATACCAAAAAACATTGCTTAAAGGTTCAGTAAAATTAAAAATGAAATCTTTCACACATTTGTAATTAAATCAATAACAAGTAAAGTCTTCAATGTCAAGGGTCATTTGTGTGAGCTGCTGCCTATTTAGCAAATCAAATTGTGATGTGGACGCTCTTAAAAGAGACATTTTGGTTCTCTGATGTAGAGTCTAGAGCAGGGGTACTCAACAGGCGGCCCGCCAGCATTAAATTTGTGGCCCGCATCATGCTACATATAAATGTATTTTTATTATAATTTGCGTTCAAAATTAGCGTGAATATTACTTACGTTTTTTTCCACGTACACTAGGGTAGGTGTACAGTGCGCGTGACGCTGTAATCATCAGCAGAGAACGCGTATAGTGTACGCGCGCAGCACAGTTTTTCTAACCGCAAAGAACAATATAAACGGAAGGCACTTTGCACGCGCGCATTGAATAGTTTTTGCACTAATTTAGTTAGTCCACAAGGTGTCAGCACTGAAACAGGCTGTTGTTTCAGTCTGAAAAGAAACGGAGAAGACAGAACAAGAGTAACAAAAAACACAATAGCCGGCAGTGTTGAAGAGTGCTCGTTTGAGGGGATTAAAAGATAACTCTAATTCAGCAACTCTAATTTTAAACAAGTACAAATACATTTTATTTTAACAATTTGAGCGAAAAAGACAAGCATCTAGTGCGCATGTGTCGAGCACTTGTGTTCGTGAACGCCACCAAAGGCTCGAAACTGTGCGCGTAAGTAAAAAACAAAGTAACCTTATTTTTCCATGATGAAATGTAGTTGACATTCCTCAAACTTTGCAGTGTGTAAGTTGCCGAGCAGCATGAAAAACAAACCTTTTATTCTTAATGTCAATGTGTTATAAACAAAGCAAGCAGCGCTCCCATTACAGATCTATCACATCATTGAGCTCACGGAGAATATCTTATGTAACTTGTTTACAATGTTGGTTATAGTTAGATAATTCATAAAATTGTGATTGAACATTAAAAAAAAAAGAAAAAAAAAGTTTTTTGGATTCTGACCAAATTTAAAGGTAGGTAATAATAATACAAATAATAAAACATTTATTCTCTGAGTATAAACAGGTGCTATAACAAGTGTTAATAAGGTGCAATGGAGTATAAAAAGACTATAAAAAAGTGCAATGTTTTTGTCTTATGGACAAACTCTCATCAGCCAGTGAACAACAGCCAGACCTTAAAAACTGCACTTTTAGTAGGCCTAAATAAACAGTAAAACTACAAATATTGTCTTAAAGTCCGCGTGAACCAGAAGTTGCAAGCAACTTTTCTCCAGTGTTGTGACGTATTTCCAAGTGAAACAGAATATTGAACAGAGGGCAGAGTTTTACTTTAGCGCTCCTCCTCTCCATCTCTCGCGCTCCTCCTCTCCATATCTCCCTCATAGCAGACTAACGGTTGCAGAGGAGTGGTTTACGCGATTTCAACCCAAGCCGTCAAACTGACGTTATCAGAGAAGGGGCACCGTTGCAGAGGGGAGGAGCATTTTCAGATTTTAATTAAATATTACGAAGCCAAACAATTTTTGTGTGTGGATTGACTTGCACGGACTAATTGTTCACCACAAAACTATCAATTTGAGCTAACAAAATAAATAAGGTAAATTTTGATTTCATGTGTACTTTAAGTAGGCCTAAATAAAAGTCTTACGATCCAAGTTATAATTTGTGGCCCTTCACGTTTAATTTGGTTAAAATGCAGCCCTTTTGAGTTTGCCTTAATGCCACAATGTGTAGCCCATTTTTTACAATAATATTTTTTACATTTTTTTTGCATAACCTTTTGAGTTTGCCTTAATGCCACAATGTGTAGCCCATTTTTTACAATAATATATTTTTTACATTTTTTTTTCTCTGCTTAAGGTGTCTGAGCCCCATATTACAATAAAAATAAAAACTAATGCTGTTTCAGTGTTGTTGAATAACACAAACATTTAAAGAAATGTTTTATAAAGACTGTAAAAATCTTTTTAACTTACTAAACTAGTACTTAAAAAGATCCTTAAACAATATTTCACAGACCACAATGTGATTTTACATGTTCAATTTACTCACCTTGGCTGTGACGTGTTTTATTCTGTGCTCTCCTGCATCAGTCCTGGGTGTCTGGTAGCTGTAAACAGTGAAAGATCTTGAGGCGGACGCGACGCTAGTAGGAGCTAAGTTAAGTTAAGAGGAGTTAAGATGATAAATAGGTACATAAGAGCAGGATTGCACTGTTTGCACGCATTCATCAATCGGCATATATCATATATGCATCATATATCCTTGGCAGGTCCAGAGGCAGGCGCGTATAACCGTGGCAGCTCCCCCTGCCATGTAAAGATTTTACTCCTACTGCAGCGCTGCCCAGGCTCTGTCCGCCTGTCAGCGCTGTGACACCGGCAACGGTAAATGGCAGTGAGCCCAGCCCACACATCAGAGAAGTGTCAGCTCTTATTTTGAAAAGGGCTTATTGAGGGGGCGTGACATCACATTGAAGCAATACCCCTGATTGGCTGACTACACGTGTGGATCGTAGTCACACACTCTGCGGAAAGATAGGCCGTTTCTCAATATGCGTACTTGTCTGTACTTGTGTTCTGGTGGACTTGTGAAACATCATCAGTCGCTGTCCAAGTACTGTTCCAATTCAAAGTTCGCATCTAGCCAAGTACAGTTCAAATCCCCGGATGTGTTCTTGATCCACCCCTTTTATCGAGGATGCATCGAGAGGTGACTTGTGCAGACTTGAAATAAATACTTTGATTGTTGCGATCCTATCAGACTTATGATAGCAACCTGATTCGTAACAAAGCACTGTTCGCCAGAGGAGAACTGGCCCCCCGACTAAGCCTGATTTCTCCCAAGGTTTTTTCCTCCATTTTAACACCTATTTGCCAATTGTTTACCACATGATGTCACCTGTTGGAGTTTGGGTTCCTTGCCGCTGTCGCCTTTGGCTTGCTTAGTTGGGGACACTTGACATTTGACTTGACATTTGATATTCAACACTGTTCTTGACATTTATTCAACAGTGCTTTGATCTGCCTGCATTGACACTATTCTTTAAGAGCTGCTGTGCAGCAAAATTATGTACCAGTTATTAATGTAAAGCTGCTTTGACACAATCTGCATTGTAAAAAGCGCTATATAAATAAAGGTGACTTGACTTGACTTGACTTGAGACAGCCAGGTATCCCAGAATGCATCTCGCACTAACCAGCAAGCGTCAATAGTAAAGGAGAAACCCCGCATAATTTAAACATATTACTGTTATTATGTCATGTTATGTAGTTTTAAGAGTTTTCAGGCGAAAATGTGCTGGTTTAAAGCTCAAATTTGTGGTTTATTGATAAAGATTGCGCCTTTCTGACAATTTGATTTGACGTTGTCGGAGTTGTGAGATCCAGGCGATCACCGGACGCTCAGCGCTCATGTGCCCAGCCGAGAGCAGCCTTACCTCAGCTAGTCCTTCTGACGTTTGCCGCTGGCTCCGTTTTGGCTGAGGGCAACGTGACGTTTCATAACTTTATATATGGCTATTTAACTTTTGTATCCTACTAAAGCGCTGATTTTGTACGCTTGACTGAATTGTTTGCTTTATTTCTTATTGTATATTCTTACCTTTTATAATGGCAATTAGCCTATTGATCATTAAAATGGACATAAAACAAATAGAGACATGGTTTTGTTTTATGTTATAGCCTATTTCATTTTATTACAGTGAAGTTAATCAGAGTATGCACAAATAGTATTACATTTAATATTTTTGAAATATATACGAAAAGAGGCAGGGTTGTTTAATATTTCGTTTTGTTATAAATATATGCAGACATTGCAGATAATCAATCACTCATTGCCTGAGACTATTAATATGTTTCTGTTTGTTTTTTAAATAAAACGAAAAGAGGCAGAGTGGTGTTTTATAACAAATTTAGTTTTATTGTTGGCTAAAATATACATGCAGAGATAACCGGAGAAGCCAGAGCGAGCTGAGTAACGTTATCAAGTACGCTGCTATTCCATTTGCAGAATCACTGGACTTGTGTTCTCCCGTCTACGGGAGTTCGTTCTCCTGAGTCGAACTTGCCAAGTCCTAACTACCAACTACCAAGGACACGAGTCCGAAGTTTGCGAACTTGGTTTTGAGAAACGGCCATAGTGCCAAAAAGATCTGTAGATGTGTGCAGAGGGATCTGTGAATGCCCTGTGATCTGCAAACACAGATTCAACACTTGCATGCTGAGCTTTGCACAGAATGTGTATGAATGTCTTTTTACAGTGGTTTGAAAATACAAGTTAGACCGTATTTGTTTGCAAATTGTGAGGAGGGCACTTGTAGATTTTTTTAATGAAAAAAAAGTGAAACAGCTGTGCCAAAATTCTGAAAACAAATGCAACACAATCTACAAACTGTCACAGACACGTCAGGTTCCACCTCACTCCCTTACCCACGCACCCAATCACCGGAGTACTGATCACCGCCACCTGCAACTCATTATCACCATGATCACCTCACTACTTAAGCCCCACACTCACACACACACATTGTCCGGTCTCGTTCGTAATACACAAGTTGTATGCTTACCTCAAGGACTCACAAAACGATACTTACCTGTCACCATACTCTCCATCGTCTCCATCGTCTCCTGGTCTCCTCGTGTCTCTACCTACCTGTGTGTGTGAGTGTTCCCGTCTGCCAGCTCCAACGCCTTCATCTGCAACATAAACAAATGACAGTATTACCTCTCTTTCATCTCCAAGTTCATCTTATCCATCATTGCATTTACCTGTTGCTCTGCTGATTGTCTCAATAAAACCCCAAACTGCTTCTACATCTGTCTCCGGTGTCTATACTGTAACAGAAGACCGGACCATAACAGCTAACTATCAGCATGAGCCGTCAAGACCCTTTCCAGGAGCTCGTGGATGCAGTTCGGCGAGCACTCACTCCTCAACCACCGTCACTGTCACCAGCATCAACCACCGCTGCTGCCACCGCCTCCACAGTCACCTCTACATCGCCGGTATTCACCGCCAGTCCCATGGCCAAACCGGCGCCCTACTCAGGATCGGCGGAGGATTGCAGCGGATTCCTCCTTCAGTGTGAGCTGGTCCTGGAGATGCAGCCGCACCTCTACCCCACCGATACGGCGAAAATAGCGTTCATTATATCCCAACTGCAAGGTAAGGCCCTACAATGGGCAGATTCGCTCTGGACTCAAAATGGATCAGTTGTCAAATCCTACACGGCATTCGTTACCCACTTCAGAGAAGTCTTCGGAAAACCTTTGGCAGATTCTTCAACTGGTGAGAAATTGTATAATTTAAAACAAGGAAATAAGACTGTTAACGATTATGCCTTGCAGTTCAGAACGCTCGCCGCAACCAGCGGATGGAATGAACAAGCCCTCATCACTACCTTTCGACAAGGTCTGGAGCCTAACGTGCGGCTGCATCTCGCTGCATACGAGGACTCCATAGGACTTGAAAGATTCATCCAACTCGCCATCCGCGTGGGTTCTCGTATGCAGTCGTGTCTCCTCGAGCACCAGGGCCAGTCACAGACAACACCTCTCCTCCGTCGGTCCGAACCCGTCAGCTCCCCAGAACCAGCCCCCGAGCCCATGCAAGTGGATAACTCCCGTTTGTCACCCACAGAAAGACAGAGAAGGCTGACCCTGAATCTATGCTTATACTGTGGATCTCCTGGGCATGTCATCTCCACATGCCCAACCCGTCCTCCTCGACCTGTGGTGAGTGCTATCATTCCCTCTATCCAAAAGATGAAACCACTCACTACTGTAGTAAACCTTACTGCTGCTAATGCTTCCATTCCAGTGGTGGCGCTCCTCGATTCAGGGTCAGCAGGAAATTTCATCTCCGGCGCCCTCTGTCGACACCTCGGGATTAAGACCTCGCCTTCTCCGATTAACTACCAGGTCCACTCTATCACGGGCAAACCCCTGAGCCGCAAGATGATTCGACGCGTCACTGGACCCCTTCAACTGCACGTGGGTATCTTCCACACCGAATCCATCCATCTGCTGGTTCTGGAGGAATCCACCGCTGACGTGGTTCTAGGGCGCCCGTGGCTGGAACTCCACAATCCCAACATCTCATGGCGCACGGGCGAAGTCCTGAAGTGGGGCGACCACTGTTTCCCTGGCTGTTTTCCCGAACTTCCCATTCCAAGATCTCCTCTCTCAACAAGTCTCTCCATCAACGCTACCTCCATCGAAAGCCCCATGGAAAAACGCTCCGTCGAAGTTCCACCCGACTACGCCCCCTTCAGTGACGTCTTCTGCCCGCAACGCGCCTCCAAGCTTCCTCCACACCGGCCATGGGACTGTGCCATCGATCTGTTACCGGGTGAACCAGTGCCCAGGGGACGCATATACCCCCTGTCAGTACCGGAGGAGAAGGCCATGGAGGAATACATCAAAGAGGCCCTTAATCAAGGATACATCCGCCCGTCCTCTTCCCCTGCTGCTTCAAGCTTCTTCTTCGTGGCCAAGAAGGACGGAGGCTTGAGGCCTTGCATTGATTACCGCTCATTAAACAAGATTACAGTCAAATTCCGGTATCCACTTCCCCTCGTCCCAGCGGCCCTGGAACATCTCCGCGGTGCCACTGTGTTCACCAAGCTGGACCTCCGCAGCGCGTACAACCTCATCCGGATACGCGAGGGGGACGAGTGGAAGACCGCCTTCGTCACGCCCACCGGCCACTATGAATACCTAGTAATGCCGTATGGCCTGGTCAACGCCCCCTCCGTATTCCAGGACTTTATCCATGAGGTGCTCCGGGAGTTCCTCCACAAGTTCGTTCTCGTGTATATTGATGACATCCTCATCTACTCCCGGAGCCTGGCCGAACATCGCCACCACGTTGCGGAGGTCCTCAAGCGCTTACGGCAGTTCCATCTCTTCCTAAAAGCAGAGAAGTGCTCGTTCCATCAGCCCTCAGTCCACTTCCTAGGATATGTGATTGACCACAGTGGCATCCGGATGGACGAGGGGAAGGTCTCTGCCATCCAGAACTGGCCCACTCCAAGTACCATAAAAGAACTCCAACGTTTCCTCGGATTTTCCAATTTCTACCGCCGATTCATCAAGAATTACAGCACCATAGTCAGTCCACTCACCAACCTCCTCCGGAAGCAGCCCAAGTCTCTGTCCTGGTCCCAGCCTGCCACAGAAGCTTTTGAGTTGCTCAAGAAGGCCTTCACCACCGCTCCCCTCCTCGTCCACCCCAATCCAGACCTACCATTCGTCGTGGAGGTGGACGCCTCCACCACCGGAGTGGGAGCGGTACTATCGCAGCAGCAGGGGAACCCAAGTAGGCTCCATCCATGCGCCTTCTTCTCCCGTAAGCTCAACCCGGCGGAGGTGAACTATGATATCGGGGATCGTGAACTCCTGGCTGTAAAGCTCGCCCTTGAAGAGTGGAGGCATTGGTTGGAGGGGGCAAACCACCCATTCCAGGTTCTAACCGACCATAAGAACCTCGAGTATCTGAAAGCTGCCAAGCGACTCAACCCTCGTCAAGCCCGGTGGGCGATGTTCTTCTCACGATTCAACTTCACAATTTCATACCGCCCTGGTGTCAAGAATATTAAAGCCGATGCTCTCTCACGTCTCCACGCCCCCGAGGAAAAGAACGACGAACCTGAACCTATCCTGCCTGAAACCCTCTTCGTGAGCCCCATCGAATGGTCAGAAGAGACCTTACCCTCCTCCAATGCCTCCTCACGCACTCCGCCGGGTTGCCCCCAAGGCTTACGCTACATCACCCGGACACGACGCACTCCACTCCTGCACTCCGTTCACTCTTCACTTGGCACTGGTCACCCGGGGGTCAATGAGACCCTCTCGCTGCTTAAACAGCGCTTCTGGTGGCCCAACATGGCCAGCGACGTCAGAAGGTACGTGCAGGGCTGCAGGGAGTGCGCCATCTCCAAGAGCCCACGCCATCTACCAACCGGCAAGCTCAATCCTCTGCCCGTTCCTGAGAGACCCTGGTCACACCTGGGAGTGGATTTCGTCACGGATCTCCCAGAGTCTGATGGTCACACCTGCATTCTGGTCGTTGTGGACCGTTTCTCCAAAGCCTGCCGTCTAATACCCCTGGAAGGTCTACCGACTGCCATGGCCACAGCGGAATTAATGTTCAACCATGTCTTTCGTCACTATGGAATCCCCGAAGATATAGTTTCTGACAGAGGACCTCAATTCGTCTCTCGAGTCTGGAAGGCGTTCTTCTCCCTCCTGGGTGTGACCGTCAGCCTATCGTCTGGATACCATCCTCAGTCGAACGGGCAGACGGAACGGAAGATCCAGGAGATCGGCCGCTTCCTGCGTACCTTCTGTCACGGCCACCAGGACTCCTGGAACCAGTACCTGGGTTGGGCCGAGTACGCCCAGAACTCCCTCCGTCAAGCCACTACTGGATTAACACCTTTCCAATGCGTACTCGGTTTCCAACCCCCACTGTTCCCCTGGGACGGGGAACCCTCCAACGTTCCTGCAGTTGACTACTGGTTCCGGGAGAGCGAGAGGGTATGGGACTCAGCTCACCACCAGCTGCAGAGAGCCCTGCGCAGGCGCAAGATGACAGCCGACCTTCGGCGCTCCCAAGCTCCAACTTACCAACCGGGGCAGAAGGTCTGGCTGTCCACCAGAGACATCAGGATGCGCCTGCCCTGCAAGAAGCTGAGTCCCCGCTTCATTGGCCCGTTCACCATCCTTCGACAGATCAACCCCGTCACCTACAGACTACAACTCCCTGCACAGTACAAAAGAATTCATCCCACTTTCCACGTGTCACTATTGAAACCTCACCACCCTTCTGTTCTTCCTTCCACAGAACCTGACGTGGCAGCCGCCGAGCCCCCCTTCCACTCATCCTGGACGATGGAACTGCTTACGTGGTGCGAGAGATCCTGGACTCCCGGCGCCGTGGTGGTCTCTTAGAATACCTGGTGGATTGGGAAGGCTATGGCCCCGAGGAACGCTCATGGGTCCCCAAGAATGATATCCTTGATCCTGCTCTGTTACAGACTTTCCACACCAACCACCCAGACAGACCTGCCCCACGACCTCGAGGACGACCACCACGACGTCGGGGTCCTCGGCCCTCAGGAGCGGGCCGTGGGAGGGGGGTACTGTCACAGACACGTCAGGTTCCACCTCACTCCCTTACCCACGCACCCAATCACCGGAGTACTGATCACCGCCACCTGCAACTCATTATCACCATGATCACCTCACTACTTAAGCCCCACACTCACACACACACATTGTCCGGTCTCATTCGTAATACACAAGTTGTATGCTTACCTCAAGGACTCACAAAACGATACTTACCTGTCACCATACTCTCCATCGTCTCCATCGTCTCCTGGTCTCCTCGTGTCTCTACCTACCTGTGTGTGTGAGTGTTCCCGTCTGCCAGCTCCAACGCCTTCATCTGCAACATAAACAAAGGACAGTATTACCTCTCTTTCATCTCCAAGTTCATCTTATCCATCATTGCATTTACCTGTTGCTCTGCTGATTGTCTCAATAAAACCCCAAACTGCTTCTACATCTGTCTCCGGTGTCTATACTGTAACACAAACAAATAATGACCCTCATGCGCAGACAAATCACTTTACATTCATTCAAATTCTGGTTGTCAAGTACAAGTCACTGATTTCTATTTGTGAATCATGAAGAGTCTGTGGATTTTTTATTTATTTTTTATTTGTAGATTTTGTTTTACATTTGCGGATCATGAGGAGTTTGTTTGCAGATTTGGAATCTATTTACAGATTGTGTTTTACATTTGCAGATTTTAAATTTATTTGTAGATCTTGTTTGTGTTTACAAATTGTAATATGCATTTTTGACTCATAGTCTCCATTTTCAATGATTATGGCATTATTTTTTCACAACAGCGAAACAATAGCGTCAGAATTATGAAAACAAATGTGACAATCTACAAACAGAACATGATCTTCACCTGCAAACAAGTAACTTTAAATTCATTCAAATTCTGGTTTTCAAGTACAAGTCATTGATTTCTATTTGTGAATCAGGATGTGTTTATTTGATTTTTAATCTTTTTGTAGATCATGCTTTGTATTTGTGGATCACAAAGGGTTTGTTTGAGGACTTTGTATTTATTTGTAGATCTTGTTTTACATTTGTGGATCACAAGGACTTTGTTTGCGGATTTTTTATCTATTTGTAGATTGTGTTTTGTGTTTACAAGTTGTAATATCTATATGTGACTTTTAGTCTGTCCATTTTCAATGGTTTTGGCATCAATTTACCCCCATAGCCTTTACTCACCCAAACTTGCCAACAAGGCTACTTTACGTAAATTCAAGTGCATTAGCAGTTAGTTGTGAATTGCAGGTGTTTGATTTAGGAGATGAGGCAGATAAGGTATCTGTACTTTTATTCAAGTATGGTTTTCAAGTATTCTTTACACCTCTGCTCTTTCCAGAGTGACGACTTCTAAAACAGCTCTCTTTCGAGTGAATCCTCATGTGGTCCCTAAGGTTACCCATGAATCTGAAACTCTTACCACACTGATCACACATGAATGGCTTCTCTCCAGTGTGAATTTTCATGTGACAATAAAGTGATGATTTATGTGCGAAACTCTTTCCACATTGATCACATGTGTATGGCTTCTCTCCAGTGTGAATTCTCATGTGAAAATAAAGTGACAATTTATGTGCGAAACTCTTTCCACACTGATCACATGTGTATGGCTTCTCTCCAGTGTGAATTCTCATGTGAAAATAAAGTGACAATTTATGTGCGAAACTCTTTCCACATTGATCACATGTAAAAGGCTTCTCTCCAGTGTGAATATTCATGTGTTCCCTAAGGATTTGTTCCCGTGTAAAGCCATTCCCGCACAGAGTGCAGGTATAAGGCTTTTCTCCAGTGTGAGTTCTCATGTGGTCTTTAAGGCTTCCTTTTTGACTGAAACTCTGTCAACATCGTTGGCAGGTGTAAGGCTTTTCTCCAGTGTGAACTCTCATGTGTCTTTCAAGGCTTCCTTTTACATTGAAACTCTTTCCACACTGTTGGCAGGCGAATGGACTCTCTCCAGTGTGAGTTCTCATGTGGACTATAAGGTTTCCTTTATAACGGAAACTCTTTCCACACTCTTGACAGGTGTAAGGCTTTTCTCCAGTGTGAATTCTCATGTGGATTTCAAGTTTTTCTTTTTGTCTGAAACCCTTTCCACACTGTTGGTAGGTATGACGCTTTTCTCCAGTGTGAATTCTCCTGTGTGCTGTAAGGTTACCTTTCTCACTGAAACTCTTTCCACATTGTTGGCAGGTGAATAAGGCTCTTCTCCAGTGTGAATTCTCATGTGTTGCCTGAGGATTCGTTCCTCTGTGAAGCCATTCCCACACAGAGTACAGGTGTAAGGCTTTTCTCCAGTGTGAGTTCTCATGTGGGCTTTCAAGTTTTCCTTTTTCACTGAAACTCTTTCCACACTGTTGGCAGGTGAATGGACTCTCTCCAGTGTGAGTTATCATGTGGACTTTAAGGTTTCCTTTATAACGGAAGCACTTTCCACACTCTTGACAGGTGTAAGGCTTTTCTCCTTTGTGAATTCTCAAATGGATTTCAAGTTTTCCTTTTTCACTGAAACTCTTTCCACACTGTACGCAGGCGAATGGGGTCTCTACAGTGTGAATTCTCATGTGGGTTATAAGGGTTACTTTTTGAATGAAACTCTTTCCACACTGTTGGCAGGTGTAAGGTTTTTCTGCAGTGTGAATTCTCATGTGGACTTTAAGGTTTCCTTTTTGATTGAAACTCTTTCCACATTGCCGGCAAGAAAAAGGTTTCTCTCCAGTATGAATTCTCATGTGGACTTGAAGGTTTCTATGCTGATCAAATCTCTTTCCACACTGTTGGCAGGTGAAATATCTTTTAGTTCCTGTCTTTTGAACTCTGTTTCGTGAGGAAGTCTTTTTAGCCAGCGTCGACCTTTCCCCAGTCATGAAATCATGTTTATCATTATGTTCTTTCTCTTCTTGGGTAGGTCTAAAAGCAAACACTTTGAAATGGTTTCATTCATACCTATCTGACAGAAAATTTTTAGTGAAACTGGGTAATTTTTCCTCTTCCCCTGCTCCTCTGACCTGTGGCCTTCCTCAAGGCTCTATTTTAGCTCCCTCTCTATTCTCTCTGTACATGCTCCCTCTGGGCTCTATCCTACGAAAGCATGGAGTGTCTTTTCATTTTTACGCGGATGACACTCAAATATATCTTCCAGTCAAGAAAAACAATTCCACTGCGATCTCCTCTCTTCTCCAATGTTTAGAGGAGGTTAAATTATGGCTAACCCAAAACTTCCTCTTCTTAAACGAGGACAAGACTGAGGTAATTGTGTTTGGTCCTAATGAGAACTCTCAGTGTTTAAGCCCTGAGCTAGAAAGTTTATCCGCTTTTAGATCGACACGGGTGCAGAACCTAGGTATTATTTTTGACCAGCATTTAAAATTTGACTGACATATCTCCTCCGTTATCGGATCCAGTTTTTATCAGCTTCGTCTAAAATTAAAAACTTTCTCACCCCAAAAACTCTCGAAATGGCTGTTCATGCATTTGTTACATCGCGTCTAGATTACTGTAATTCCTTATATTGCGGTATATCTAAATCTCAAATTGCGCGACTTCAGCTAGTCCAAAATGCTGCCGCCAGACTTCTTTTAAAGTGACGTAAACACGAACACATCACTCCTATTCTTAGATCCCTTCACTGGCTGCCGATTTGTCAGAGAATAGATTTTAAAATTCTCCTCTTCGTTTACAAATCCCTACATAACAAAGCTCCTGTTTATTTATCTGAACTCCTCCACTCCTATACTCCACTCAGAAGCCTCCGTTCTTGTGATCAGGCTTTGCTGGTCGTTCCACGTGCTAGACTGAAGCGCAGAGGTGAGCATGCATTTGCGGTGGCAGGGCCACGACTCTGGAATACCCTACCTTTAGAGATTAGGCTTGCCCCTTCCTTGTCTATTTTTAAGTCCTTGCTAAAAACTTTTTTATTTTCCTTAGTGTACTGATTACCGTGATATGTTAAACTTTTAAATAGGTGGTTTTATATTTTCTTCTGGTTTATTTTATGTATGTGTGATATTCTTGCTCTTCTGTAAAGCACTTTGGTCAGCCTGGGGGCTGTTGGAAATGTGCTATACAAATAAAATTGAACTTGAACTTCTTCCCTTTCATTAAGTTCATGGCTAGCCTCTCTCTGTGCTGTTAGATCTAGGACGAAAATAGACATAAAACAATTTAGACATTTAAAGCATCAAAACCAACAACATGTATGATCTATACCAAGGGTGTCCAAACCTGCTCCTGGAGAGCTACCATCCTGCAGATTTCAGGTCCAATTCCAATCAAGCACACCTGAACCAGCTAATCAGGATGTTCAGGGTTCCTTGATAATTACAGCAGGTGTGTTGGAGCAGGGTTGGGACTGAAGTCTGCAAGACGGTAACTCTCCAGGAGCAGGGTTGGACACCCCTGATCTATACCCTACCCCAGGGGTCGGCAACCCAAAATGTTCAAAGAGCCATATTGGACCAAAAAAACAAAAAACAAATCTGTCTGGAGCCGCAAAAAATTAAAAGCCTTATATAAGCCTTATATGAAGGCAACACAGGCTGTAAGTGTATATTAGCCATATTAGCCTACTATCAAAATGACTAAGTAGGCTACAAATACATAATGAGGTATTCCCGAGGTATATATTTAAAAACTGCTGAAAGCTACAGAAAAAAGAAGCAAATGGATCGGTGCAATTCACAGAAACAGCTGGACTCCAGCAGAGAAACATGGATTTGCAGTTATCATTTTGTGTCAAATTGTTGGATTTTGAGGTAAAATCATTCCATATATATTGTATTGTTATATATTATGTTGACAAATCATCTATTAAATATTTTCCATCTTATATTCTGAATAATTGTGCATTTTAAAATAAACACGGACAAAAACTATACTATAAAACTATATGTTTTAGGGATGGACAATATGACGATATATATAACATTGATATAACATTAAGTAATTACGCGGATTTAAACCTAAGTTACCTATATTGTAGGTATATAAAATATTCACAGGCAGATTTGCTTTATGTATTTCCTCGGCGTCAAATCAGGCACATATAAATGTCAGGAAACACGACTCCTGGCTACATGTCAATATCCATGGATTAGGTTTATTTGACAAGTTGTAAGAAACACTTTCGAGTCCAACCTTTAGTGTAATTCGTTTGTTTTTACTCGCGTTTTCGCAGTTTCCTCTATTAAATCCAGTCACGCAGCAGGTTCTTTTGCCAATCAGTCCAGCTGAGGGAGCGCGCTTTCGGCGGGAAAGTGACGTCGATGGCTATGACGCAAATCTTCGTTGACAGAAATGTTGAAATGTAATATTTATTATACACATTTTTACAGCATTGAAAAACGTTAAGAATGTTTGTGTCATGTTTGTCCTCCTACAGAAACCATATGAAAACAAAAAATATATATTTTTTCCATTTTAATACATTTTTGAAAAAGCTCCAGGGAGCCACTAGGGGAGCGCTAAAGAGCCGCATGCGGCTCTAGAGCCGCGGGTTGCCGACCTCCGCCCTACCCTATGGATCAGGGATGGGCAGCTTTGGTCCTGGAGGACCTGCATAGTTAAGTTTTATCTCTATTTAAATACATGTGCCTGTAATTTTCAAGCAGTCCTCAAGAATAAAGGCCTTTGCACACTGATTCCGAAATTTTCGCATGCGTTTTTTCGTATTCGCAATCCTAAAAATTCGTCACGCACAGAGACCTTGCACACTGAGTCCGATGCGTATTAATGAATGCGTTGCGGAAAAAAAATAAAAATAATAAAAAAATAAAAAAAATCGCAAAACAATATAAAATGAAGTCTTCAAGCAGCAGTGAGCACGATTAGTTGTCTCCTCTCTTCTTAAAAAGAGAAAAAGAAAGAGGAAATATTGGGTCCATTCAATCCCGAGATTGCATAGAGAGAAAGGAGAATTCACCTCATCAAGGAGCTGCGTGATTATCCGAGCGTTTCAAAGTTTACTTCAGGATGTCAGTGGCTCTGTTTGATGCTTTACTACTGGCACAATATGTCTTTGTATTCCTCACGTTGTTTGTCATTCAGTGCTACTGATTTGTGCTGTAGACGACGTGGATCAACTTGTCAGATGGCATTCTGGATTTTTGCGTTCACGTACGGTGGCTCTGAATTGTCAAAACGTCTCTCAAAATGCGTGCCACGGATGCGAAAAACGCAGAAAATCGAACCTGATCCGAATATTTTTTTGACAGACGAAAGTTTCGGAGGCAGTGTGCAAACGTGATTGACACAACGTGAGGTCGAATTTATTTTTTAACGTGCGAAAGTTTCGCATGCGAATTTCGGACTCAGTGTGCAATGACCTTAAGGGTTAAATTTGGGGGTTGGGTTAAATTTTGCAGGTGTATTTGATCAAGGATGGAGCTAAACTCTTCAGAATAGTGTCCCTCCAGAACCAGAGTTGCCCATCCCATCTATAGATCTTATACCCAATACACCAGTGATTTTCAAACCTGGTCCACAGGGACCCACCACTACACATTTTGTATGTCTCCTGTATTTTTCACATCTAGTGAAGATCATCAGCTTGTAAGAGGAGACCTGACATTGATAGAGAAATTTGCAGACTACTATTCCTGTTCACCAATAAGGTGAGAACCAGAACTGTTATAAACCTAAATATACTTGAATTAATTGAGTTAATTGAAAAGTTGACTATTCTATTAGTAATAGAAGATATTTGTTGTTGTAATGATGTCAGACATAGCACACACAAAAGTAGTAGCTGTTCCGTACTGCGGCACGGTTAGCGATCTCACTACAGCCGTACCGAGCCTAATCTCTTCAAGTGGTACGGAGCAATCATACTAGCCAAACAAACTAGACTTTGGGGGTCAAAAGTGCTCTGCGTGTTTTCGATCGCCTAGTGCGAGTACACCATTAATTTCGGTTTCAAGACACATTTTGAGAATAATTTATAACAACACTTTCCTGCCATTGACAGAATTTTCCTGGTATACGGTAGGGTGCTTTTACTTATCTGAATCAGTACAAAACCTCCGGATCAAAACACAGAAGAAGCAGCACTGATTTAGATCATGCTGAGGTTGTATGTGTAATCATGGGAGCTGATTAATTATTGTTCATGGTCATGATCTAAATCAGTGGTTCCCAAACTAGGGTACGCGTACCCCTGGGGGTACGTGAACAAATGCTGAGTAGTTCATTTAATTCTAACTTAAAATAATATTAAAATCGAGCATGTATTTCTAACTGCCAAAATGTCGTAAATCCAGTACATTTAATCAAATTACCTCATCATTTGCAGTCAAAAATGACTGTTTCCACAAAAGCAGCAAATGATAGATTGCGTGCAGAATCTGCTGCCTTAAATCGCGCTAAATTACTGTCGTTCTCGACAATGCACCTTTTTAAAGAGATGACTCACTCATAAAAACAGTGACTTGCTGCCACCTACTGGCGGTTTTAGTTTAATATTTAAAAGTTTTACTAAGTTTTACCATCATTGCATATTTGTCTATTAAACATTTTTTATTTAAAACATTATTTATTTTATAAAGTCATTCATAAAGGTAAAAATATGCACTAGAAAGTCAATTTAGGGGGCAAATATTGTCCCTTAATGGTAAAGGTGTAACTGCAGTTGAAGTGGAAGAGAGGGGGTACGCAGAAGGATGGTAATCCTTTCAGGGGGTACTCCAAGCTAAAAAGTTTGGGAACCACTGATCTAAATCAGGGGTTTTCAGTAGGGATGAACCAATACCAGTGTAGGGTCTGCACAGTCTCAAGGATGAGCAGGTCCCACCATAAACTGTGTTTAAGCCTCAATTCACGGAACTTTGGTTTGTAAATCTTACATCGATTCCGACCCGGCAGACACTAATGGATCACGAGCCTCTTTTTATGACTGTTTCGATAAGTCCCCTAACCTCTTCCCCCCCGCGACTTCAAAGGGGGTGCAACACTACGGATCGGGTTTCTAGGGACCAGGTCCAAATTCCAAACGGTCATAAAAGGAAAATACACGCACACACCCACAGACACACACACACACACACACACACACACACACACGGCTCCCCTACATAGAGACTGTATGCACAAACATTATACCTACAAATATGAATGTATCTGCCATTGTAGTGCTCGCTGCATGTATGTGTTACTAGTGTAGAATTGTAGAATTGACTGTAGTAGGTTAGTTTTCATGTGAAACTGTAGTAATAGAGTGTAAAGGGTATCTTCTTTATATGACGAGGGACACCTGTCGAGTTTGATTTCTCCGTAAAGCTGTGAATCCGAGCTATTCACTGATGTACGTTACATGTCTGTCAAATGCATCGTTCAATGTTTAATAACACTATGAAGAAAATGCATTGATTCAACATACCATAAATTTATTCGGGAGACAGGACAAAGGAATGTGGAAACCCGCCAAATTGCAACGCTAGCATTGGAGGACGTTATCAAGAAGGCGTTCTGGTCTGTTGTCTTTAAAACACCATGACACGCGTCTTTTGGTGGCACAAGTTTTCTGCACGAGTTCCTGCCGTCAAGACGGACTCTCTTCTTTATTTTCCGGTCATATTACAACAGTTAAACCTTCGTTTGAAACTTCGCCGAAACAACCTCCGGACGAAGAAGCAACTATCAAACCGAGCGCTCCGAAACTCCAAGCACCCTGACTAACCTATGCAAGTATAACGTTTTTACGATTTTAAATACTGAGTTTCCTTGCTGGCTCTTACAGGTGAACGGTTGCAATTTGACCTGCTTTGATCATCTCTTTCGTTTCTGCCTTTCCTTCTACTTTGTATGTATTTGTATTTACTTGTGTCCATTTAGCCGTATAACCTGTGTATTACCCGTTTCGTATATTAAACTCATTATATCCATGCTTTTTGTTCACTTGCTCATTTTAGCAACAACCGAGTCACTTTAACGTTCTGATTCTAATATCCTTGCTCTATATTTGGAGTCTATGATAGAAAGTTAGTCTCCCGGCCCGAGAATAACATTTCTGTCATGATAATCTGTGGATAATTTTCCGTTTCGGTGGACGAACTGATAGTTTTCCACATAATTATTAAACCAGAACTAATCATATATGTTGTTGTATTATATCAAGAAAATGCAATTACCCTGCCTCCTTGTTAAGGTTTTGGATGTCTGTTGCTACACATTTGGCCAATGTATTAAATATTAGGCATTGCTTATAATATTATTGTTATTTATATTTGTTTGTTTCTAAGAAATGTATTGTACTGTATGGCCAGAGATGTACAGTTATTGCTATGTGTGTGTGCCTGTTTATGAGGAGCAGAGCTGGACTGCAGCACACAGAAGTGTGTGTGGTTCTATGTGAGTGTGCTCAAGGACACGGAGAACTGTGGTTCTACTCCTAGAACCTTATAAGGACATCAGCCATCTTGGCTGAGTTTACTGGAGTCCAAGGACACAAAAGCCAGACAGCTTGCACCTGCGAGGCCTTGAGAAGTGTCTGGAAACTTTGGGAAAGTTACAACGTACGTCAATCAAGAAGATAACGTAACGTCTGTGATAAACAACACGAGTATAAAAGACTGATGAGCTGATTGCCTCTTTGGATACTGATACGTCAGTACCCCCGACGCCTAGAAGCCCAGAGCTGAGGACAAGAAACCCCAAGCTGAAGATGGGAAGCCCAGCACTGACTACACCTTTGACTCAAGAGTGATTACTGTATTTTATACCTTTAATGATTAAGTTTTATTTGCCTTTACATTTTTGTTTATTATAAAAGAAAAGTAACCAATTAAAAGAAATTTAATTGATTACAAAAGCTGCCTACCTTAGCTTGATTTATAGTGTTTTAAGACTTTGAACAAGAACGTACCACAGAGGAGTCTTCTGACCAAATTGTAAGTAATTTAAAATGCTTATAATTTAGGCCAGACTCGACTTACTTTACCTAACCTGAGAATAATAAATAATAAGGTTAAAAGGTGTTAAGATCAAAATACACACCTCAAAACATGGCGCCCAACGTGGGGCATTGATCCATCGACCCCTGGCCACGGTCGATCGAGCAATGCTTTCCCATTCGTTTCCGCACTCGTGCGCTTGAGTTTTAGATGTAAAAACTTGGAAAGCTATGAATCACCAGGTAACCTGTAAAACCCAAAAATGTAAATAATCTAGAGGGATTATTTATAGACGGCCCAGAAAGGGTTGAACGCGCGTAGAACAGATAACTTTACGAGCCAGGGAGCCGTAAAGGTTAAGAAAGCTGTAGGAGAGACAGAAAGTCTCACATAGCTAGCCTCAGAGAAAAAGAGGCAGAGACGGGCTAAAGATAAGACCTGTTAGTGAAGGACGCTTCGCTTATGGCAGGGAGAGCCCAGCGAAAATCCAGCAATGCGTTTAACAATGAGAAAGAAAAATTAGCCTTTCGAGCAGAAACACTGGTTCTAGAAATGGAAAGTGGCTCCTGTGACAGACCAAAATGGTTGAAACTTAAAGACTGAGGTAGGTCTAGCAGCAATGCAAGAAGAAAAAGTGTAAACGGGGAAAATGTGTACCTGTGATAAAATTACAGTATGAGGCTCCTAGAACAGGAAAATGTGATAGATACTGTTGATACATAAATCTAAAGAAAAAGTTTTACATTCTTATAGGTGTGGTAGAGTGCCAAAAAGAATACTATTTAAACCACCAGACCTGGATAGAAAATAAATATCAAATAGTTGTTAAAATAGTTATAAATAAAATGGAAGAAATTCACCTAACATAGTCAGAGGACAGTTTTATGAAGTGGAAATAGGCAGGCTAAAAGTCAGACTTTTAATCTGTAACAATATGTGTTGGGAAAATAATCTTAAGTGACATGGTAATTTAAGAAAACATGAATTGAAAATATGATAATTGTTCCCGGAACAGTCGGGATGATTTTAGAGTAAAATAGGTGTACAGGTTAAAGAGTCTGTGAGCAGAAGCTCGGACTCAAACATGTAACAGCGCTGTGTGTCAGATTGTCTCTCACACTGCACCCTCTGAGGAGCGAGAAGAGCTCATAATTCATGCTTAAAGACTGGAAAACAATAGTTGTGATAACTGAAGGGAGGCACCGACTACAAAATAAGTCAGGTAATTTTTCTTTTAATAGAAAGTTAAAGAAAGTTTAAAAGGAGTAACAATACTGTAGCATTGAAAGAATATAATTAAACATTCCAGACAATGAGGATAATGGAAGATATATTGCCAACAATAAACTTGTTAAATACCAACGCAAAAGGAACTAAAAAATAAATAAATAAATAAAAATAATAATAATCTAGGATGAGAAAAGATGATGTGCCAGGACCCTCTCAGCTATCCGTACTTCAGTATGAGAAGGCTGCAATAGGGAGAGATTTATGAGTCAAGGTGAGACGGAGCCAGAGGAATTAGAGCTCGTATTCAGAGCTTAAGTTTGACTCTGATACCACTGATAGTGAAAGCAGAGAATCTGATATATTATATTAAAAAAAGTTAGACTACTGTAACAGTTGACGTAAAAGTAACACTTTAAATATGGAATACATCATTTAAAAAGATGGAATACAAATATTCTGATATAGTGAGAAATAATGTAGGATACTTAAGACAAAAAAAAAAAAGAAAAGGGCAAAGAAAGTTGTGCCTAACAGAAATTTGACTTGCAGACAGATAAAGTCAGCTCGGTGTTCACCTTTAACCGTATTGCTCAAACCGAGGGTCTAAAATGGGAAACAGATTTTAATGCACTAGGAACAATAAGTGGAAAAGTAACTAAAGTTTTAGAACTAGTAATATTGTCATAAAAAAAAAAAAAAAAAAAAAAAAATGGATTCTCAAAAGAGTTAGAGAAAGTAAGATGCCAGCAAGGATATCAAAAGCCAAGAGAGTGAGAGAATTTTCAGAGTCCAGATAAAGAGTTGGAAAAAGACCAGAGTAACAGTGGGATTTTGGTGATTCCAGTCTGGATTTTAACCCTTGGAGTTCAATGACGACCAGAATAGTGTACAACAAAGAATATTGGAATTAAAATTGTAAATATAACTGTGGTTAGTAATATTTTAATTGTCAGTAAATTAGTAAAGGACATTATAATCATATAGTGCTTATGCGGACAGGAGAAAAATGCCCCTGCAAGACAGACCTGTATCAACTGAAGTTTAATTAAAGTAATGAAATTAAAATAATAAATTAAACAGGTTATTATTGAGAGATATTAATGGATAAAAGAAAAATAATATAACTGTGTGTAGTAATAACTAAATTTTCAAATTACATTTGTACAGACATAAACTGGCTGGTGAAAAATACCAGAAAAATAAAGGGCAATAAATTGAAAGAAAAACTGAAGCTTAGCAAGATCTCAGTTTGTAACATGATAATACAATTTAGAGAGAGTTAATAAAAGTTAAGAAAAGGATTTAAAAACCAAATCAACAGGAGACTACACTAAAAATAAATAAAGTTAGTAGATTTGTTGGACAATGTATATAGTGATGGGGAAAAGGCTAAAAAAAAAAAAAAAAAAAAAAAAACATGCTGTATAGCCTAACATATTGCAAATCTAAGGTTACTTTAGTCCTTATTAAAAAGGAAATAATGACTATACAGCTGTGAAAAAATGCTAATATGATAGAGTAACTTAAAACTTAAAAAGTGATTAGAAGTCTGATTAAGTTTAGAAAAATAAAATAATAATAAGATTGAGAGTAGAAAACTGAAGCAACTTCAGAATGATTGACTAAAAAAGCCTAGAAAAGTTTAGAAAAAGGAGAGATTGAGACTCAAATACCACAGGTTTTCTACAGGAAAACTTTGCTAGCAGGTAAGAAAGAATATGATTTTTATTTTGCTAAAATAAAATATTGAATTACTGATATTACAGGTTATACAATTTATTAGCAGTAAGAAATTGTAAGAGATTTAGTGATTAAAACAAGTAAAGAAGAAAAAGAAAAAAGTTATAATTGGCAAAAGCATAAGTAAAACCATAAGATCCACCTATACATGTGAAGTACTATGATTTTATTTATACAGAAACTGTATTTTTAAAGTCAAAATTATATTGTAGAATTATTAAAGAGGTTAGGAAACCTGATACTAATAGCTAAATTCAAAGAGAGTCATTTAGGGTATAGTGACTAAGTCAAGTTTAATGCTTTAAGCTGAAGGAAAAAGCCATGATAGAAAAACAGAATAAGAGATGGAAAAGTGATCTTAAATAAATTTAGATTACAATGTTAGGTCTATACCTAAGTCTTTTAGGAAAAAGAAAATGCTTTTACTTAAATAATAATAATTATATTAATATTATTAGATTTAAAAGTAATTTTAATTTGTGAGCTGGGTTTTTAATGGTAGAAGGAATTAAATGAATTAAATGTCCATCCTTACAGCCTCTAAAGTTAGCCAAGGAAACACTCTGGATGGATGGTAGTTGAAATGTGTATTTAATCAATTGATTTTGAAGTCTTTTATAAAGAATAAAATGTTTAAAAGCTGTAGAGGTTGTACTCAAATTGCTTAGGAAGTAAAGTTTGATGATATATATAAAAATCATGATTAATGATTTAAAATAAAAAAAATATAAAAAATTATTAATGATTGATGTGGTTGAGTTTTTAGCATTTTGACAAATACACAGTTTGTAAAATATTACAAAATATATATAAATTATATAGTTTAATGGGTTACATTAAAATTAGGATATAGTCGAATGGCAAAGCCTATTCACAGTTAAAAGAGGATGATTAAACTAGACAGAATTAAGCAAAAGAAGTGTTAGTGCGATTAAAGGAGATTTTCTAATGTATACATTAAACAATAAAACATTAGACAATAGATTTGAATATTAGTACAATAGGATATCAATAATAGAAAAAAGACATACCTGTTTGAAAAGAAACTGGCAATAGAGAAAATCCATTGTGCTTGATTGTTTTTGTTAATAAAAAGTTAGCAGTTCTTTGTAAAAGATATTCCAAGCTGAAAAGTTGGGACCAAAGTCAGAAGCTCATATGACGAAGATTTAAAAAGTGCCTCAAATACAAAAATTAAAATTAATAAATGGTAATAAAAGGAAAATAGATACCTTATGTTGTAACAGCTGTCAGTGATAAAAAGTTAGAAAAAGGAAAAGAAAAAAAAAAAAGAGATTTGTTTAAAAAGTATAATTGTTGGTAAAAAAATATGTGCACTGAAGATTTAATTTTGAAGCAGGAGAAACGAGCCGAGATAAGAGAGTCAGTTCCAGGCACAGCCCAGAACGCAGAGCTCACGGGAGTGTCAAGGTCACTCTGTAAAATGAGGAATGAGAATTTTACCAGACATCCCAACAAAAGTGTACAACTATTTTTAATGGGAAAAAATAGATTATGCCAAATTAAAAGGTAAATAAATTGGACTGATTCCTGATTTAGTTAAAATGTAGAAAAGTTGTGAGGACTTAACCTTTTTACCCAACCAGACAATTCTAAAGAAAACACAGTAATATCTGTGGCAATAATAAAGCTTGAACGAGAGAGGCGCAGTACTAGGAGAAACAGAACGTAATAATAAACAAAAGACTTATGGACAAGTTTGTGACCTAAGTGAAAATATGATTGAAGTTTGACAGATAACAAGATACATATTCCTAAATGAGGACAGACATATTGAGAAATAGGATTACAATATTAAAAGGTATTAAAAGATATAACTGAACTATAAAGGTTAAAGATATAAATGAAGTATAAAGGAAGAGTAGGTGTATATATATGAGAGTATAATAACAATATATGACAGAGTGAATCAAATATGGAGGTTATAGATAACAAGGAAAAATATATTTAAATAATTAATTAAGTGGGTTACGTGGTTAATGGATTTTTAGACTGACAGTCACTGGGGTTGCATGAGTGCATTCTCAGTGTTGGGTCGCACCAGGAAGGAAATTTGTTGTAAAATCTGTGCCAAATTGATATAAGGATGATCCACTGAAGCAGCCAGAAAAAAACAGAGAGAGATAGAGAAAGAAAGAATGGATCACCAGAATGAAATTTGAAAATTTGCAAACATAACAAAAGCATTTGTCATTTTAAATTCAGAAGAGATAGTGACTGCTTTTGTTCTGACCACGAAACAGTTGTAGTATATTATATTTTAGGGAAATAAAGTTTGAATATTGATTAACTGAAATAATTTAATTCAAGTATTAAGATATGCACCAGAAGGATAGAAATGCTAAAAAGCTGTAGCCAACTGATAAAAGTTGCATGCAAGATGAAATGAATGAAATTAATGTTTTTAATTTTGCAGCTATTATTTAGCAAATATAAAATTACCAATTGCTTAATGCAAAGTGAGGTAAAAACTATCTGAATAAAGTTACAGAGATTAACCATTTAAAAAATTGAAAAGAATTATAAAAGTTTGGATAGTTGACAAAACTATTGGATTATTAGAACATTTCCTCTGATATGAAGGGAATTTGTTTATTGCTATGAAAAAACAATGTGATAGAAGATATTTAACAATAAAATTATGAATACTATAATTTTAGTAAAGATAACTAGTCAGAAAGATATTAGGACTAAGAATAATTTAATCATAAAACGAAATGCATACTGTCAACGAACATCGGGGAAAAAAAATGTTTGTTTTTTTTAGAAAGAGACAGGTAGGTTAATAACACCTGTAAAACTAATTCACTAAATAAATAACATGCACAAATGTGTTGAGAAGGTATTAGAATATACAGTATTTACTGTGATGATTCAGTTAAAAATACAACCAGGGTTCAGAGAGGAACTAATAGTTAAACCACTGATAATGCCTGAAAACTGCTGAAAAGTTGAATATTTTAGAAGGAGCCATGGAGGTAAAAAAGAGCCTTGTGTGTGTCTGCCAGGAATGTAGGATGAGTTATCCTCAAAGTAATAATGTCCCAGAGGCTAAGTGAGCACATGGATGACTAGGACTGCCTATGGTCCGGGTTACAGTGGAATACAATGTGATGAATGTGTGGAAGACATTCGTCAGAAGTAACTTGCTGGTATATGTGGTAGGCATAGAATTTGGGGCATGGACCTATGGTGATTTAACCAGTAAAGGCAAAAGTGAAGGGACAAAGGTGTAGAATCAGAAACAGCTGGGTATTTCTAGCGTTGTATCTGTAGTCAAAAGTATTGACAAACACAAATGACATACAAAGCAAGGGGTTGCTGGTTTTGTCCCAGGAGATTTGGGAGAAATCTAGAGAGCCTGAAACCTTGCTTTAAAGATGGCAAAATGTTCCAACCAGAAAACTGGTTAATGGGAACAATTGCTAAAAGCTATTTAGAATATAGCAAAAGAATGCATAAATTAATCTCCCAAGAAGGGGAGAATTTGATGAAATGTATTATTATGCTTTATCAATTTTGACAAATTGGATAAAAATTAAGTGTATAGCAGAGCTGAGTTTCCTGTGTGCCAGTGAACTTCAGGAAGGGGGAGAGGAGCTGTATCTCCTGGCAGAGAGCCATGGAAGGACAGGACAGAAGTTCTCTCAGCACAACAGGACAACTCACAGCAGACTGCAGAGTTTACAGGACCACCACCTCAGAACCTCAGATTCTTACCTGTGCCATGGGAAAGAGCTGGCACAAGATTAACAGAACAGTAAATTATTGAAAGGTTCTGATGTGAGTGGGGTTATTTTGAATTTACTTACCAGAAACAATGAAAGTAAATAAAGACCACAAAGAGCAAGAGCAAATTTTTTGCCCAAAAAGAACAAAAATAATGCTGAAATGTAGAAACATCCAGCCAATAAGAAACAATTTTTGTGGGATAAATTATTAATTTAAAAACAAACAAACAAACTATAGATGTTGCAAGAATGTGGCTTTTAGTTGATTTTACTGTACAATTGATTGTACAATTGACCATAACTTTTGGAAGTAAAAGAATAAAAACATATACTTATAAAATAATAATTCATAATAATTCTTTATAAAATAATAAAGAACAGATATATCTCTGTTGTATGTGAACACAACATTGGAAGAATCGAGCCAATGTGAGAAAAAATAATATAAGAATGTTACTGTAGAAAATCTACAAGTTTGTATTACAGAAAAGTGGAAAAATATATTTAATGTTACATAAAAGGAAGATAATTTGGATTTGGCAGAAAATGCAAGTTATAAAACATATTGACACTGAAGAAGAGTGTCACCAAATGCATTGAAATTAAGTGGTTATATGAAATAAGGAATACCAAACTGGTTTAAAACAGGTAATAGCAGACATTGAGACATATTCCTCAGATAAAATTTTTAATTAAATATAAAATATTATATGATGGAACAGCTGAGAATTATGGGATATCTATATATGTATACAAGGTATGAAGAATCCAGTAGGTAAACTAGAGTCCACTGGAAGATAGATGAAGTAAATGAGGGGTAAATATTGTAAAAAGCTGAAAACCCTCAATGATATTGGTATGACTAAAACAGCAAGATGTTTTGGGGAGAATGTTCAGACAGAAATGTATGAGTAGAGGAAGGCAGTACTTATACACTATAAGGTGATTATACACTGTAAAACGAAAAGGGACTTTATAAACCTAAAGAAAAATATTGTAGATAAGAAGGAAAAGTATATATATTTATTTAAAAGCTGGAATAATTTTGGAAAAGGGAAAGAGAAGGTAAACATACCTATAGCAACATTGGTCAGACTTGCCAAAGTTTAAGAAGAAAATGTATGACAAAAATAATATACTGAATTGTGTAAGAATGTAATTTTAGACAAATCCTAAAAACCATAATACAGTTAAGATTAGGATGCTTATTTTGTGATATTGAAACAAATATTTTGAAAACTACTAATAAGTAATTAAGTAGAAGATTATAAGAAAATTAATCAAGAGATAGTGGTGATATAAAACAGAGTAAGAGTGTCCATGGACAGGATAATATTACCTTGTGCTTTTAGTAAGAGTTAGAAATGAAAATTGTCTAAATAAATTCATAAACAACATAAAAATAATTGAATAAATATGCCAACACTTTATAGAATGAATGTTAATATTAGTGGAATATTTCATGGTTGAGAAGAAATGTATGTTGACAGAAGTATATGGACAGTATATTATTCAAGAAGAAAACATTTTTGTGCACATTTTTGTTTTTAGAAACCTAGAAAGAGTAATATTAAAATTAGCACAGAGCATATAGGCCAATAATATTTAGAGAGAGTCATTTAAAAAATAGATGAGGGAAACTAAGGAAAATATATGCCTCACTATCGATTATATTAAATTGCAATATTTTCTAATATGTAGAAAGAAGATAAAGAGAAGATTTGGACTGAAAAGAGAGAAACTGGGAAACTGAGAAAACAGCCAAAACTATAGTTAGTTATGTATATTATTGTAGAATACAACATAATTAAATTAATAATAGAAAATGAGCTCATTATAAATAAGATGTGCTAGTAGACATATTGTAGTATTTGAAATGACAAGTCATTTTTCTGTGATTGATGCAGGGTGTTTGAACACAGCAAGAGAACAGATAAGGAGGACAAACAAGCTCTCATTAGAAACCAAGAGCACTGAACGGCCTTGAGTGACTCTGAAAAACCTGAAAGAAGGGGGCAGAAGTAGCATAAGGAGTCCTGTATAGTTTGTGTATGCTTATTCAGTTATAAGATAGATTATAGCAAGTAACGACAGCAATGCATCCAGCAGCACTGAGACCTTAGCTGGGGTCAGTGAAATCCTTTAGGAAATCCTGGAACTCAGGAGAGCTTTAGGGGGAGAACCCTTGACAAGACCATTTAATTTCTGGGGGGTGTTGAGGATTACAAAAGTATAAGATACCACCTGAAAATGATGTACCAAAGGATGAACCTTATAATGGGGATTTATGTAAAGATTTATTATAATAAATTACTTTATTAAAAGTATGATTTACGCTTTAAATGCTTAAAAGCCATTGTGTGAATTAGAGACATTATTGGCTTCAGTTGACTTTGAAATATAGTTTAGGAAGCGGCTGTTGGCACTTGGTGTAATAGCAATTTGTATGTGTGAAAGTAGTATAGTTTTTAGTGTAAAGACATTTGAAATAGTATATTAAGGAAGTTAAAATATGTGTTATGGTAACTGAAGATGAAACTCTATGATTGTAGTACAGGTTATAAGATTCATTAGTAAATTTTTGAATTTAAAATATGAAATGCTTAAATGGTGAATTTTAAGCTTGGGAGACACATTTTGTTTTCAAAATTGACAATGGGAACCTTATTGGAACAAAATGATTTATTGATATAGAATATATAATTTATGTTTGAACATAATTCAGAAAGTATCAGAAAGACTACTGATGATTAATTACTGGATTGTTTTGAAAATAATGTGTCTACTGAATGAATAATGAATGAACTAGAGAAACCATTTTTGTAATGTATTATTTGTAATGTTAATATTTACTATGTATTATATGTAAATGCAACAATAAGTGCAACAATGTTGAATGAAATTAATTGCTTTAAAATATCTCACCCAGAGTTTGGCAATTAGATATTTACAAACTGATGGATAAGGAACCTTGTGCACTGGTTGAATGTATGGGGTATTTTAAATTTGTAGCTGGAGCAAGAAACACCCCATATACTAATTTTGTGCTTAAAAGATCCGAGGGAATGCAGTCGGCCCAAGTTTCCAGGGTACATGGCCTGGAAGCTCAGATCCCCTTTGGCTTCTGCAAACTGTCTAAGCCAGGGGAGGAGCCGCACCTTCCTTTGGGAGGACCTGAAGGGTGCTCAAAGTAATTAATGGATTCTTTGTAAGATCAGATCCAAATTTGGCTTATACTTGAAAATCAAGCAGAGCACAAAGTTTTTCCCTTAAATGATTATGTACAGAAATATAATTGATTATTAAAATCATGGGAACCAGAAAACTGGGTGGAATATTATCTGAATGTGTTACTAACTAATATGTTTAAGAATTGTGAACAAATGTACATGTTACTGTTAAAATTTAAAGTGAACAACGTTTGTGTGCCACAACTATGCTTGAATAATGATGTTAAAAAATGAGTCAGGATAATTGCATGAAGGGGGTGTTGTATTATATCAAGAAAATGCAATTACCCTGCCTCCTTGTTAAGGTTTTGGATGTCTGTTGCTATACATTTGGCCAATGTATTAAATATTAGGCATTGCTTATGTGGCAGGACACAGAGGGATTGAAGGTTAATAAATAGCGACTACGCCACCCTGGACTCTTACCAGGGACAACCCTAAAAAAAATTTCCTTTTTAAGGCAACACAGGTTAGCTCACCGGGAATAAGCAGGAGACGTGGATATATAAAAATGAAATATAAATTTTATTAAAGATAAAAGGCTTTACACAAACACAACAGCAATCCCTAAACCAATTAAGAAGGAAAAAAAAAACTAGAAATATGAAATTGGTTTAAATCACATGCAATCAGGGCAACCTGAATAGTCACGGATGTCTGGGTTTCAGAGTGCAGGAGCCGAGGCGTGTCGACAGGGAATAAAGGGCACAACAAGGCCTCCACAGCAAATCACTGCTCCCTCACACCTGTGCATAAACACTCACGAACACACGCACACACACACACACACACACACACACTAGCACCTCACAGCACTCGTGAAGGACCACCACCAGAAATCCGCCCCTGCCTTCGGCACTCCGCTCCTGTAACAACAGAATTAAGTTATACACTGAACCCAGAATGAATACAATAGCACTGGCATAAACAGTCACTCCATACAGATAAAATGAAAATAAATTTTCCCTCCAGACAACAGTCCACAAAATAGGTACTGAAATTATAATGCCAAGCAATATAAAATAGAAAAATAACAAATCAGTTACAAACAAAAATAGAAAAGGAAGTAGGAATTCACATTAATCAAGATTTCACAATCACTAATATAAACACAACAAAAGAAAAACACTCACATCCTTAAACAATAAACCTATACCGAAAAGAACAAAACAAAACATAACATGACATTTGTCTACACAATAATACAATTGATCCAGCCGGTGCGCACGCACACACACACACAGCTTGATCTCACTCACGAAGAAAACGAATTAAACACGACAAAGCAAAAATCACAAAGCAAGAACAAACAACGTAATACAAACAAAAAAAACAAAACAAAAACAAATCAGAAACAACAAAGAAAAAGCAAAAGCAAGAGCAAGAGCAGAGTAAAATCGGAGTATAAGTAGACTCAAAGCAGCAGCGTCCCCGGACGATAGTCCCACGCAGCCCAACGACGCGGAGCTACACGCCCATGAACATACAACCAGTCTGTGCTTAACGCATCTTATGAGTGTAACCTCCGGAGAACGAACAAGCAGGCAGACAATGCATGCTGAGAAGCTGAAGGCTCGTCCAGTCTATTTACAGGCAATATGCACGTTGGGAAGATAAACCCGCGTTTGTTCTGTAAAGCGATCACTTGTACTGGCCGTGCTTGAATCAGTCTCACCCAAACCTCAGACTATACACAAACAAAAAAAAAAATGCCGCTACAATACAAGCGAATACTAAAATGCACAACACAAACAGCTTCCACATACCTGCAGAGGGGCAACATCAACCCAATGCCAGAGACAGGATTGACCACCGTGCCGTTCTGAAAAATCAGCCAACATTAGCTACAATTTGCCACTAACGACACAATCAACATCACACAACATACCTGAATAACGAAACCGGAAGAAGGGGGTGGCGACTCATGACGCCATTTCATCTAACAAGCCACTTTAAATACACTTCCGCTGCCTACTGATAGGGGAGCCAATGAGAAGGGGACCAACCAATCACCTCCAAGCAGAAATCTACTAGACCTGCCACACTTATAATATTATTGTCATTTATATTTGTTTGTTTCTAAGAAATGTATTGTACTGTATGGCCAGACACGAGTATAAAAGACTGATGAGCTGATTGCCTCTTTGGATACTGATACGTCAGTACCCCCGACGCCTAGAAGCCCAGAGCTGAGGACAAGAAACCCCAAGCTGAAGATGGGAAGCCCAGAGCTGACTACACCTTTGACTCAAGAGTGATTACTGTATTTTATACCTTCAATGATTAAGTTTTATTTGCCTTTACATTTTTGTTTATTATAAAAGAAAAGTAACCAATTAAAAGAAATTTAATTGATTACAAAAGCTGCCTACCTTAGCTTGATTTATAGTGTTTTAAGACTTTGAACAAGAACGTACCACAGAGGAGTCTTCTGACCAAATTGTAAGTAATTTAAAATGCTTATAATTTAGGCCAGATTCGACTTACTTTACCTAACCTGAGAATAATAAATAATAAGGTTAAAAGGTGTTAAGATCAAAATACACACCGCAAAACATATTATATAAAACAAAATTTTACAATGCAGATTGTGTAAAAACTGCTTTACAGTGATAACTGGTGTATAATGTTGGCTGCACAGCAGCTCTTAAAGAAAATGGTGTCATTGTCCAGCTTAAGTAAATTCATTATTCATTCAATTGGATGTAAAAATCAATAATTATTAATTTAGTTAATTTAACTATATATCAGCACTGGATAAAAAAAAAACCAGTGATGTCATTGTCGATCAAAAGTGTTGAATATCAAGCGTCGAGCAACTGTGGGGACATTTTTGATGATAGAGGCACAACAGTTTGTAGGTCTTTTGTGTAGATAAAATCTTAATAACCTGTAATAATTGTGTTTGACTAATTAAAGTCTATTAAACTATTGTATAATATTGTTACATTAAGTGCACTAACAACATGCTTGAAATGTAAAATGAATGCCTGTGTTTTACATTAGAAACACAGCCATGCCTAACTATGTATTTATTTCCACTTAATAAACTATTCTTAAATAAGATAATAATAAAGACAACATAAACCAAGATACTGTTTGTTGCAACACACTACATGTTCTGTAAAAATAATTTCATTTTAATTTCACACAATAATGGTAATGTGGTACAGTATATAATAATACTATAATAACATTTGAATAAAAAATAAATTCTCATGCTAAGTACACACAAACACCTTGACGCACATAATATGATGTAATATAAACAAATTATTTAATTACTTAGATGACGTGTTAATAATAATATGAAAAAAGAGACGAATAATACAAACATATAATAAATGAAATATTTGGACATTTAACACGTATATGTAGGGTAAGTTTAAATGCGTAGTGTATAAAGCTAAGCTAGCAGGGTAATTGAGTAGATGTATGCTATGCTAATACGTAAGCTAACTAAAAAAGTAATAAGAACGAGAAATGCTTGATTTCACAACCTATAGCTTCAGTTATATACTAGTATATAAATCAAATAATTTAAACGACATTAATGGTCATTATAACGCATTTTAAACAATGTAAATCATGACGTTATTTTGCAGGAATTGTAATCAGATATCTTATCTATGCAACACAGTTCAAATTTCCCCTTTGGAAATTTCCCCCTTTGGAAAGTGTCCTGACTGTAATCCAGAGATATCTTAACCATGCACCACAGCTCAAATTTCCCCATGGTTTGTACCAAATTTTAACCTAATCACAAATGCGTTCTTCATAATTCTCCCAGCTCTTTCAACCAGACAGCAATATTTAAAATGCATTAAAAGTCAGAAAACAAGATGATACGTAAAAGATATAAAATACATTAAAAATGAAATAAAAACAGGAAAAGGAATTTAAAAGAATAAAAAGATAATACATATAAAATAAAATGTAAACAGTTTGGACATAGCACAGTGCTCAATCAGCAAATGCATAGGTAAAAAGATGTGTTTTGAGTCTGGATTTGAATGTGGCTACTGTTGGAGCACACCTGATCTGTTCTGGAAATTGGTTACAGCTGCGGCTGGAATAACAGCTAAAAGCAGACTCTCCTTGCTTTGAGTGAACCCATGGTATTTCTAAATGACTTGATCCTGATGATCTGAGTGATCTGTTAGGTTTATATTCTATGAGCATATCTGCAATGTATTGAAGTCCTAGGCCATTGAGTGATTTATAAACAAGTAACAGTACTTTAAAATCAATTCTAAATGCAACTGGAAGCCAGTGCAAGGACCTGAGGACTGGTGTGATGTGTTCATGTTTTCGGGTTCTGCTCAGAATCCTGGCAGCAGCGTTCTGTACGAGCTGCAGCTGTCTTATGGTCTTTTTGGGAAGAGCCCATTACAATAATCCACCCTGCTGGTGATGAAAGCATGAACAAGTTTCTCTAAGTCTTGATTGGAGACAAAGCATCTAATTCTTGCAATATTTTTGAGATGATAATATGCTGATTTAGTTACTTTTCGTTACTTAGTCTTTACATGGCTACTGAAACTCAGGTCTGACTCCAAAATCACACCAAGATTCCTGACTTGATTTTTAGTTGTTTGACCCCTAGAGTGAAGGTACGTGTTCACTTTGAGAACTTCATCTTTGTTTCCAAACGCAATGACTTCAGTTTTGTCTTTGTTTAACTGAAGGAAGTTTCAGGAAGGAAATTGGCACATCCAATTTTTAATTTCATCAATGCATTGGCACAGGGAGTCAATGGGGCTGTAGTCGTTAGGTGATAGGGCTAGGTAAATCTGGGTGTCATCTGCATAGCTGTGATATGCAATTTGGTTCTTTCTCATTATTTGGCTCAGTGGCAGCATATATAGGTTGAACAGGAGGGGTGCGAGTATTGAACCTTGAGGGACTCCGCATGTCATGGATGTCCACTCAGACTTATGGTCACCGATACTCACATAATAACCTCTCCCTTCTAAGTATGACCTGAACCATTTAAGGACCATCCCAGAAAGCCCAACCCAGTTTTCCAGCCTGTCAAGAAGAATGTTGTGATCGACAGTGTCAAACGCAGCACTGAGATCGAGAAGAACCAGCACTGATAATTTACCTGAATCTGTGTTTAGGCGAATATCATTTATTATCTTTATGAGTGCTGTCTCTGTGCTGTGATGCGGTCGGAAACCAGATTGAAAGTTGTCAAAATATCCATTCAAGCTTAAGAACTTGTGCAGCTGATTGAAAACAACTTTTTCAATGATCTTGCCTATGAAAGGAAGATTTGAGATTGGTCTGTAGTTGCTCAATATGGTGTTATCCAGATTGCTCTTTTTCAGGAGGGGCTTAACAACTGCAGTTTTCAGGGATTTTGGAAAAGTCCCAGAGAGAAGTGAGGCGTTTACCACTTCTAGGAGATCTGCTTCTAAACAGTTAAACACGCTTTTGAAAAAAGATGTGGGAAGTGTGTCAAGGGCGCAGGTTGATGTTTTAAGGTGCTGTACTGTTTCTTCCAAAATTTTACCATCAATTGCTTCAAAAACAGACATAATAGCTACTTTCTGAGGTTGTAATCTGATCTGTTTTACCCCGGTGCAGCTCAAGGATGTGCTGATCGCCTTTCTGATATTATTAATTTTCTCAGAGAAGAAGGAAGCAAACTCACAGCATTTGCTGTCTGAGAGCATTTCACTGGGGATCTGACTTGGGGGTTTGTTAGTCTCTCTACAGTAGCAAAAAGATTGTGGGTGTTGTTTAAGTTTCTGTTTATAATATTTGAGAAGAAGGTCTGTCTAGCTTTGCCTAGTTCCACATTGAAAGCATGAAGAATATCTTTATAGATGTGATAATGGATTTCGAGTTTTGTCTTTCGCCACATGCGCTCAGCTTTTCTGCATTGTCTTTTCATATTTTGCACTGCTGTTGAGTTTCTCCACGGTGCTTTTTGTCTGCCACTTTTCTTCCTGACTTTCACAGGAGCAATGTTATCAATAACGTTCTGTACTTTTGAGTTAAAAGAATCAAGGAGAAAATCAACAGAGTCTGCAGATATGCTTGGTGTTAAAGATATAGCCTTCATAAACAGTGCACTAGTATTCTCATTTAAGCATCGCTTTTTGACCGAGACAGATCTAGCTTCAAAAGTTGGAGAGATCAATATATCAAAGAAAATACAGACATGATCAGATAGCGCTACATCCTTAATGACAATGGATGAAATGTTTAGACCCTTACTGATAATTAAGAGTGTGTCCACGATTGTGTGTGGGTCCATGTACATGCTGAGTCAGATCAAAAGTATTCAAAACTGTTAGGATTTCTTTTGACATATTGGATTCTGCATTTTCTATGTGGATGTTAAAGTCCCCAGTAATAGCAAAACAGTCAAACTCAGAGGAAATTGCTGATAACAGTTCTGTAAATTCCTCCACAAAGGCTGGAGAGTATTTTGGAGGCCTGTAGATAACTATAAGTAGAATGCGAGGAGCGCCTTTTAACACAATACCCAAGTATTCGAAAGACAAGTAATCACCAAATGACACTTGCTTGCATTGATAGACATCTTTAAATAGAGCAGCAACACCTCCACCTCTCCTAACAGCTCTGCAGACACTCATAAAAGTAAAGTTAGGAGGGGCTGTTTCATTCAGGATTGTTGAACTGCAACTGTCTTCAAGCCATGTTTCATTTAGAAGCATAAAATCTAGGTTGTTTGTGGTTATTAAGTCATTGACTAGAAGTGATTTATTTTTAAGTGAGCGGATGTTTAAAAGTGCTAACTTAACAGTCTTACTTTCTGTCTCTACAGTAATCTTAGTTTGACGTGTAATAGGCAGCAGATTATATGGGTTTGCCAAACGATTTGAGAAGGCCTTAGGCTTTCTATCACATAATAAAACAGAAATAGAGAAAGCAACAGGCACACTGGGTTCCCGCTTGTTCTGTAAACTTTTGATAAAGTCACTGTTATCATAGCGGGGGCCCCAACACACATCACTGAGAGCTGTTATCGGTTGTTTTTGATTCACCTAGAACAGATGGAGGAGGATGTGGGCCCTGGCGTTGTGGCAGGGGCCGAAGAGCTCTCGCAGGAGGAGGAGGAGGGCGAGCTGGGCCCACAGGCTTTGGTGGTTTCGGGGCTTGACGCTTTTTTGTTGATATCTGGGGGCTCGCAGCAAAAGAGTGGGAGAGTTTGGTTCCAGCATACACCAGTTCCTCCATTTTCTCTGAGAAGCACAGAAGAGGGGATGCTGGAGAGAGGGATAACGTGTCCGGTGAGAGGGGCTGTTGCTCTGGTGTTACCGGAGGCTGTAATATGTTGTCCTGGTTTCCCTGGCTGTTTTCCCGAAAGTCGTCCTTGGGTGCTGAATCTTGGAGCAGTTCTAACACGTCACTGTCTCTCGGTGAGCTCTGTGGGCAGGGCTCAGTCAGGATTGTGTCCGTGAGCAGTGGTTGTTGTGGCTGCATGGTGTTATCATTGACCTTGTGGGATGTGTCAACCGCATGTCCATTCAGGTGTTGAAATGAATTCCTGTGGTCAGTTGTACTCTGTCCAGGTGTGTTTGCGCCATTCAGATTGGCACACACTGCTGAAGGATGATGGAGGGAGAAGTAGATATTGTCCTTTAGCACTCTTGAGCCCAGTTTGTTTGGGTGCAGGCCATCATGAGTGAACAGTTGTCTCTGACTCCAGAACAGATTGAAGTTGTCGATGAAATTCAGTCCCTTTAAGTTGCAGGTTTTTTGCAGCCATGTGTTAAGCCCAAGCAACCGTGTAAATCTATTTGTTCCTCTTGCTGGGAGTGGTCCACTGATGAACGACTGAACTTTTGGTCTTCTAAGCATTTCAAAAAGTTCATTGAAATTCCTTTTAAGGAGTTCTGACAGCTCCTTCCGAATATCATTCTTCCCCACATGGATGATTAGTCAATTTGCAGTCTTATATTTCATCAGAATGCTCTTAAGTTCCCTGTTTACATCAGAAACTGTTGCTTGTGGAAGGCAGCATGTAGTTGTATCCCTGCTGCTAATGTGTCTGATAATAGAGTCACCCACTATCAGAGTCCTGGGCTCGGCTGCTCTCTGAGCTGAGTGCCGCTGTCTGTTCAACCTTGAGCGGCAGTTAGCATCGGTGTTAGCTGCTGGCTGATTTGATCTGTGTCCGATCATGTTTGGGGATTCCATACCCACATTTATCATGTCTGGAGATTCCTCACCCACATTCATTAACACTTCAAATCTGTTCTCCAGATGTATTGGAGGTGGTAGGGAGCTAGTGTTTGGGGTAGAGGATGCTACTGCATTAATATGTGATACTCGTGACAATCTGATGTCTCGAGTGCCTTTGGGTCTCGCTCCCTGTTTGTGCAATCGATTAATATGTTGACCAATTTCGGCACTCAGTATGGTCTGTTTAGGGGCATTAGATTCATGGGACTCACCGACTGTGCTGAGGATGTCCATGACGAAGCTCTGTTGTGTGTTCCGTCTGGTTTGGTAGTCCCGCAAGTAACTTTGTTTCAAGAACTGCAATCCTTTGTAGAAGTCTGTGGCAGTTTGTGCAGCAGGTAGATTCTTCAACCAGAGGAGGCATATTATTTCTAATCCTTTTGGATGTAGACAGCTGTGTTTTCCCTTTTCCGGAATGTAAGCTGATGGCAGTCGTCAGTGGGAGGCTGGTTGGATAAAAATTCCCCTTTTTTGTAGCAATTCTTCCAGTTAAAAAGAATGTTGGTGCCAAGATTTGTCACTTGAGCACTGTGCTGATTTGCTGTAGTTAAAATTAGGAGATAAAATATAAAAGCAATAGAGCAAAGCGCGGAGCTGTAAGCAAGAGCGTCCGAACAGTAGCAAAGCAGGAAGTGGAAGGAAGTAGGAAGTAGCGAAGACGACGGCTTCGTAGAAGGCTTCTGGCCATGACTCTTGAACAAGTGAGTGTAGCAGCTAGCACCACCATTATTATATGAATAAGATTGTTTTATTGCCAGAAACCATAAACAAGTTGATTTATGTTACATTTTTATTAATTTTGACCCGTACCTCTACATTTTGACATAATATAGCCCAGTGAATAAACCATATCAATATAACCATAAAAATCCATATCAGTAACACTGAATGGAAAGAAGTCATAAGTGTATCAGTTGATTAATGTGTGGCCCTGCATCTAATTTTGCAGGATGTAAATCCCACAGCCTACATCCAAATTAACCCTACTGTGCCAGTGCTTTGTCTATTTAAACCATAAAGGTGCTGGTATTCATCTTCTGGTTGGCTTACGGTACCTCCTACAGAGTTGTCTGCCGGGCATTCTCCATACCCAAGAGCACAGTCTTCCACTCAGTAAGAGAGGTACTGAGGTCTCTCCTGCTCCACAGAGGCAATATCATAAAACTACCATCCACAGAAGATGATAGGAAGGCAGTAAGGGAAGGTTTTGCCAGGTGGCAAATCACAATGCTTTCCTGGGGGCTTTGGGCGCTATAGATGTTTGCCCCAGTGAGAGATGCCAACTGTTATTTCAACAGAAAACTTTTTCATTCTGTTGTGGTCCATCTGTGACCATACTGGAAGCTTTATCGATGTGTTCTGTGGACACCCTGGATCAACACATGATGCAAGAGTCCTGCGTTGCAGCCCAGTTTACCAGCTTGCGGCATACCCACCCCCTGGACACTTTTTATTAGGTGATGGAGGATATCCCTGCATTGACAATCACATCAGCATTATTACACCTTATAGGGAACCAGTCCAGGGACCAATGCAGGCCCGGTTCAACAGACACCACTCCAGGGCAAGGTGCATAATAGAAACATCTTTTGGCAGGATGAAGTGTCAGTGGAGAGAAACATCTTTTGGCAGGATGAAGTGTCAGTGGAGAGTGATCTTTCTTCAGGCTCTACCACTGGATCAGATGGTTGTCCCAAAAGTGGTAGTTGCCTGCACAATGCTACATAATATCTGCCTTGGAGTTGGGGATGTTGTGGATGAGCTGATGGAGCATACCAGACTATCACATCATGTGGTAGAAAGTGGAGGATCAGCCACGAGAGATGAGCTTGCAGCCTTGATTTCAGCTCCTGTGCAAAGACACATTGCCCTACAACACCATGACTACGACTAAGGAACGAGAATGATTTACCACTTTCAGAAGATTAAAGACCTGCTTATTAGTGGCAATTAGTGTCAGGGCTATGATTAGAACAGGGTCATAAGGGTTTTATACAATTACAGTAAAGGAAATTCTCACTTTTAAAGGTTTTCGCTATTAGCTATGCCGGTAATGTACATTTTTGTCTTGTTTTCTATTTCATTTTAGAAGGAGATGTTGACAACGTGAAGATGGAGGACATTTTAATCTTTGCCAGTGGGGCATCTAAAGTCCCACTGGCAGGATTTCAGGAGAAACCAACTATCACATTCCTGGAACCAGGGTTAGGTCGAAGCCCTCCACGGCCAACACATTCTCAGTGAGCCTCAATTTGCCAATGTGCACAACATTTAATTACTTTTCAGAAAGTATGGCATTGGCCATAGCTTGTGCCAAGACATTTGGCATTGCTTAATTCAAACCACAAGGTTTTTTTTTTTGTGTGTGTGTGTGTGTGTTTGTGTGTGTGTGAGAGAGAGAGAGTGTGTGAGTGATGGTGCACCATGGTGAAGAAAAATGCCATAAACAGCTGTATTCAAATTTTCTAAAATGGGCACATTATATGAATTATGCCTAATGAAATAATGGTCATGGATGAATTTGGCTAATAATCCTGACCTGGGTTATTGTGGCAGAATGAAACAATGCCACACCTGCGCAGGTGAATAACTTTAAATAACAAAAAAACAAAAACAATACTATCCAATAGTCAAAAATCATTTACAGGACAGATACTCTTTCCATCTCTGACTTTAGGAGATGTATCTCCATCTGCACTTTTTTCTGCTGAAGTTGGGTAAGCAAGATTTGTTCTTTACAGTTCAATCTGTACTTCTGCTCTTTTGGTTTCCCGTTTCAGAAGCAACTCATACTCATAGCTTATAGCTGTCACCATCCTAGCTGAGGAACATTCATATATGACATAAATGACATGGTTCATATATGCTACAAATATGAAGAAATGTATATAACATCAGTAAACATGTAATCACTTTAAAAAACTCTCTGATTTTATTTGGTTCGAAAAATCACAACAGAATCCACCCTTCTGATGGGATCAGGATAATCATGTTTTTTTTTTTTGGATCAAATAGATCCCAAACTGAGTTCAAAGTTTTGAAAAACCCAAAGGGCAGGTTTGATCTAGATCAAATGTAAGATCCGATTACATGCTCTGATCTTAGTTCAGAATCCCTCTTTTGCTTTTGAAAAACCCATTTCTAAGATTTGATCCAATCCGTGATCCGAAATCCCACTGGATTACTTTTGAAAAACTGGGCCCAGGAGATTATATGTGGTTGTGGTATATTCATCGAATCAGTTCGTTTTCCTGTGTGACGCCTGATTGTGACCACTGGTGTTTTGCGGTGTGATTTTTGATCTTAACACCTTTTAACCTTATTATTTATTATTCTCAGGTTAGGTAAAGTAAGTCGAGTCTGGCCTAAATTATAAGCATTTTAAATTACTTACAATTTGGTCAGAAGACTCCTCTGTGGTACGTTCTTGTTCAAAGTCTTTCTTAAAACACTATACATCAAACCAAGGTAGGCAGCTTTTGTAATCAATTAAATTTCTTTTAATTGGTTACTTTTCTTTTATAATAAACAAAAATGTAAAGGCAAATAAATCATCATTAAAGTATAAAATACAGTAATCACTCTTGAGTCAAAGGTGTAGTCAGCTCTGGGCTTCCCATCTTCAGCTTGGGGTTTCTTGTCCTCAGCTCTGGGCTTCTAGGCGTCGGGGGTACTGATGTATCAGTATCCGAAGAGGCAATCAACTCATCAGTCTTTTATACCTGAGTTGTTTATCACAGACGTTGGGTTATCTTCTTGATTGACGTACGTTGTAACTTTCCCAAAGTTTCCAGACTCTTCTCAAGGCCTCGCAGGTGCAAGCTGTCTGGCTTTTGTGTCCTTGAACTCCAGTAAACTCAGCCAAGATGGCTGATGTCCTTATAAGGTTCTAGGAGTAGAACCACAGTTCTCCGTGTCCTTGAGCAAACACACACATAGAACCACACACACTTCTGTGTGCTGCAGTCCAGTTCTGCTCCTCCTCCTCGTAAACAGCCACACACACATATCTAACTGTACATCTCTGGCCATACAATATAATACATTTCTTAGAAACAAACAAATATAAATAACAGTAATATTGTAAGTGTCACGGAGACGAACCCCGTGATCCCCTCCGCTGGCCAGCAGAGGGCTCCATCTCCAGAATACTGACATTCATGCATCCACTCACTCACTTACACTGACACGCACTACATTTCCCATCAGCCCCATACCTTGGACTCTGATCATCCGCCAGCTGCAGCTGGTTAGGACTACCATTTAAGCTGCTAGTTCACACAGACTGACGCGAAGTCTTGATCATTGCTCCGGCTGTCATTACTAAGCGTTATTTCCCAGTTTGCCTTCCTGTTGCCATTCTTGTCTGTTTACCGTTTACTGTTTCTCCGCTGCCTGCCTATTGACCCCCGCCTGTTTACCTGGACTGTGATACTTGCCTGTTGCCCTGACTTCCTGCCTGTCCCTGACCACGGTATTGTCTGTTCTCCGTTGCTCTTGTTTGCTGTTTCTGACCATCGCCTGTACGACCCTGTATACTGCAATAAAGCTTGCAAATGGATCCTATGTCGCGTGATGACTCACAACAGAAGACTTCGCCAAGAGACGATCCAGCAGCTTTTGATCATCTGTTTGCCAACATGGCTGCTCAGGCTAGTCAGATCGCGGCTAACCAGCACCAATTGAACCGGTTGACGACGGTAACGGAGGAATTGGTAAAGGCAATTCAGAGCATCCACAGCGCCGCCGCCGCGACGCCACCTCCCGCAGCGGTCGCCATTACCCACGCGGCAGAGACGCCGTCTCAAGTTAATCCCCGCCTAGCGTTCCCTGAGAAGTTTGATGGTGATGCGTCCAAATGTAAAGGCTTTCTACTCCAGTGCTCCCTCTTTGTCGAACAGCAACCTGCACTTTATACCACAGAGACTGGTAAGATCGCCTTTGTTTGCTCACTTTTAACGGGAAGGGCTTTAGATTGGATTACGGCTGTGTGGCGCGCTGACGGGACTGCGTTCACCACATTCCATGATTTCCTCGAACGTTTCCGCCAAGTCTTTGATCACCCCAGAGAGGGGAAGGGAGCAGGCGATCGCTTGTTGGAACTATCACAAGGGAGGTCTACGGCAGCCGAATACGCTATGAACTTTCGGACTCTGGCGGCACAGACTAACTGGATAGATGATACACTCAAGGTCTTGTTTCGGAAGGGTCTATCGCATGAACTGCAGTCTGAACTCGCTTGCCGTGATGAGGGCAGGGACCTCAATAGTTTGATCGATTTGGCTATTAGTATTGACAATCTGCAGCGCGCACGCCGCGTCAGCTCACGACGCCCTACCCCAGCTGTATTCCCATGCCACGACGAAACACCTGAACCCATGCAAGTCAATACATACCATCTGTCTGCCGAGGAGAGAAATCGCCGCCTCACCAATCGTCTGTGTCTGTACTGTGGATTGCCTGGACACCAACGGATCTCATGCCCCTCACGTCCATCATCGGCCGCCGCTAAATCGGTGAGTGCCACATTAAGCTCTGTCAGTTCCATATTCTGTGTCACTGTTCCAATCATATTATGGATTAATGGTGTTCGTGTGGTTACCGCTGCCTTGTTGGACTCAGGGGCAGCTGGAAACTTTATTTCAGAGGAGTTTGCCAGGTCTAATAACGTGTCGCTAATACCATGTTCCACTTCCCTCTCTGTAGCCACGATAGATGGGCGCCCCTTGGGGTCTGGTCTGATCACCCACTTAACTCAGAAACTCCCGATGTCAACCGGCCTTCTCCACAACGAACATATTCAGTTCTACGTGCTCCCCTGTTTCTAATACTCCAGTCATCCTCGGATTACCCTGGCTCCGGCTCCATGACCCACAGATCTCGTGGAGAGAGGGACAGATAACCAGATGGAGCACTCAATGTCAAGAAACATGTCTATCCACAATCACCCCCCCCCTGCCAGTTCATGCTGTCCGGGTTAACCCGGAGGTTCTGGTCGTTCCTAACCTGCCTAGAGAATACCACGACCTCGCCTTGGCTTTCAGTAAAGAACGAGCCAACACACTGCCACCACACCGTAGACATGACTGTGCCATTGAACTTCTCCCAGGTCATTCGCCTCCCAGGGGTCGCATCTTCCCACTGTCACAACCAGAGTCCGAGGCCATGGCCAAGTATATCAAGGAGGAACTAGAGAAGGGATTCATTTGGCCGTCTACTTCACCCGCATCCGCGGGCTTCTTCTTCGTGCGGAAAAAGGATGGGGTCTACGGCCGTGCATCGACTATAGGGGTCTCAACGAAATCACCGTGAAATTCCGGTACCCACTCCCTCTGGTGCCATCCGCACTTGAACAGCTAAGAACGGCACAATACTTCACCAAACTGGATTTACGCTGCGCCTACAATCTAATTCGTATCCGGGAGGGAGACGAGTGGAAGACGGCGTTCTCAACCACCAATGGGCACTATGAATACCGGGTTATGCCGTTCGGCCTGGTCAATAGTCCTTCAATCTTCCAGGCCTTCGTTAACGACATATTCAGAGATATGCTGGACAGGTCAGTAATTGTGTACATTGACAACACAGTCTCACCCCCTACTCGTCAAATGTCTGACGCATGGTCAGTAGACCCTGGCGTCACTTTTTAACGCACTGGGTATACCTTTGGCGTTATTTTTCGACGTGCAGGGTAGTCCGATAGACTTCTATAGAACTCAACAGCGTTGAAATTTGACGTCTTGGGTCAGCACACCGCAACCCGTTGTCTGCCTTATGGGTCGACACTACAATAAATAAAAATAAAAAAGGAATAGGCTACAAAAAATGATTTAGTAAGCATTTTAAGTAAGCATTTTAAGAGTTTTCTTGTCATAGGTAGGACACTGCTTTAATTATAGCATGCTGGATAACGTTTTTATCGGAGGTTTGTTGATTTTAATAAATATATATAATATGCTACGATTGAGTTCAATTAATCTTTTTTTGTTGTTGTTGTTTTATTAAATCCTCTAAATTAATAACGCTGACGTCAACGTATGGGCGATCCCAAGGTCCATTGCGATTTTACACTCGGTAAGTAGAAGGGTTAACGTTAATTAATAGAGATGGATTACACATCAAAAACTGTTGAATCAGGACAAGAAGTTGTGTTTAGAAACTTTAGATTTGTAAGGTGGCCATTTCTGATGACTGATGATATTTCTGATGATATTTCTGATAAAAATATAGCTTTCTGCACCACATGTGCGGGCTAGCAAAGTTAGCTAATTGAATTCAAGTTCATTTTTGTCGCATATAATCATGTAAGGTACAATTATTGGGGAATGTAAGATTTTCAGTATTACATTAGCCCACAACTATTATCCAACATTATAAATGTTCAGAATGAAGAACGGTGTTGCCAGATTGGTTTGTTTTACAGCCCAATTGTTAAAAATCCACGCAAAATTATATAATGCACAACCAAAATAAATCCATAATTAACAATACAAATTAATTCATAACTACTACATTGTGGCATCACAATTTTTCAATATGAAATAAAACAATTCATATGTATAATGTAATAAGTAGTGCTGTCATAAATTATTGACTGATTCATATATATATATATATATATATATATATATATATATATATATATAGTAGCTTCCAAAATAGGTAAATTAGAAAATATATAACAATGACATGTATGAAAAATGATCGATTATGCCAATAAGTTGTGTTTTGTTTGTTGACGCTGTCTAAAGTGCACTGTAGAAAATGTGTGTGTGTGTGTGTGTGTGTGTGTAGATTTCAAAATGTCTCAAAGGAAGTTCAAGCCTTGCCCTTCCTGCCAAGCACCTAACCAGGTGAGGGAAAGTGGAATAGAGCATTATGTCCAATATTCAAATATGTGGTTTTAATGTTCTACATTTCTCATTATTGGGTCAATTGGACACTAAAGTATGCTCCTACTAAATGACCCTGTATGATATCTGTACTGTGTTACAAAACCGTGATAATGTAAGGCATCTGGTTGATATCAATTTTGATTGCTTGTTTTGCACCAAACGCCAGAGGCAACATTGATTAGAGTAGCCTGGGTGTCTCCTACATCTGCCACTTTCACTGTATGATTATAATAATAATAATCCTGTGTCAGTCTAGAGACGCATATTCTGAATTGCATTGTGCTTCATGTGTTCCTCTCTTTCCTGTATACAGCCAAATTAAACTGTATCTTGATTTGTAATTCTTATCTGTGACTGTGGATCTGATGTCTCACTTTGGTATACTTTTACCAACACAGGTGAGCCGCAAAACCTGCAGCTCTTGTTTCTCACCCATCTCCCAAAAAATCAAAGTAGCTGCCAAAAAAATGACCCTGGACAGGAAGTGGGGGGAAAGGGTCCTAAAAAATAGAAATGCGGGAAGAGTGGTGGACTCTGCCCATATTGCAGTAAGTAGAAATGCTCATATTTCATCAAGCAATATGATTTGTTTCACTTTCATTAATATTGTGTGATAGGGCAAGGGCCTCATTTTACAAAAATAAGTTTAATCTGTCAGTGAATGAATTTGAGGTAGTCATAGATGGCATTGGTGTAACATATTATTTTAATTAATTTGTAATTTGCTTGACATGCATGGAATAGAATGCGCACATGAACGCCATCGGTCTTTATTCAAGAACCGCCAAAATATCTTTATTCAAGAACCGCTATGAAGCCAAAACAATCTCTGTTACCTAAATTATCCGTTTATCACTGTAAAGCCGCTTTGAAGCAATCTACATTGTTAAAAGCGCTATATAAATGAAGATGACTTGACTTGACTTTCTTTTTGACCAGGCGCTCATGTACATTTGTTTACATATACAACTGGCTACATTGTAAATATAACCTTGCTTTAGTACCACACAGGTACTGCAGTATGCGTGTTACTGAAGTCTCTGTCTCTGCTAAAGGCAGATCACAGAATTCAGACCCATAGTCACTATTAAAGACAGTCTTGCATGATTATGTAAGTAGATAACATGCTCCTACTTGCATCTTACACTTATAGTGCCTTGCGCTGCATTATTTTTAGAGAAAGTGCATGACGACGTGGCAAAATAACTCAGGACATGCGTGAAAGCCATGCTGTGTGCAACATATATGTTGTTAAAAGCAAGGCCATATTCCAGGTGTCCTGTTTCAAAGCCACAACTTAAAAAAGCATTTGAATTACTACAGGGGAGATAGTAATGTCGCGTTAAAAGTGGAAAGGATTCAACCATACCTACTGGAGTAAGACCGAGACCAGGTTCTGTAGAGCGGCTGGCTATTTTATGTCCGTTGGTGGCATTCCCAAATTAGTGTTTCTGTTTGTCCCCCAAGCTACATTTGCCGTGGGCAGAGACAGGTAGACCGACCGGGGGGGGGGGGGGGAGTGTTTGGACCAGGTGGATAGGTGGCCATAAAGAGGGAGTCCAGTCAAAATGTATTTTTGTTATCATATTTTGTTTTGTGTGTGTCCAATCAATATAATTATTTTTGAAGGGTGTCAGGACTTTTAGTGTTCCCTTTAGAAACCCAGATTGCTAAATACTAGACCACCAGCATCCAGCACAACATTACATGAATATTGTTTGTATAAAGCAGGGGTTCTCAAACTGTTTGTGCCAAGGACCCTTTGTGTGGTAGAACAATTTCCAAGGACCCCCTCATAATCAAAACAATTAAGCTTTTGCTTGCTACCATTTGTATACTTTGATGCCATTTCTATTCTCTGAAGTTGTGTCCGGGTTCACTATTCCGTGTTTTCTAGCTGGTGTGTACTAACTTGGTCTTTAGTCAACTTTGGATTTTGAATCACTTAATGATGTGGACTGACTCAAACATTTATCCACGTTCATCAGCTATCTTAATGGCAAATAAGCCAAGCTAAGCAGCAGGAAGAACAGTTCATCATGACCTGAGTGAAGTGATTCAAGTGATTCACAACAGATTGACTTGATTAGTCATAATCACAAAAAAGTTAAATGTTAATGTTTTAATTTATTAGTGCATTTATAATCAAGATTTTATATGTAGATTCTAGATCATTACATTGTCATTGATAAGCATTTCTTAACGATAAAGCACAACTTTCTCATTCAAAGCAAATCCACTTTGAGAACCACTGGTATAGAGTACATAGAGTTCACACTTACATCGATTAAACAGAGTAAAGATTATGCGTATTTGGCGTGCTGTCTGGGGGAGGGCTCCGAGCTTGGGATATTTAATGCAATTTTTTTCAATAGGATGGAAGATAATGCAGTGGGAATAACTAATGTTTGCTGTCTGCGTTTATTTATTACAGGTAAAAAAACTAAGTGCATTGGGCTATGTCCCAATTCTATTTTTCGGCAAGAAGGATAAGGCCTCTGGAAAGTGGGTGGCCGATGTGGTGACTCATCTGCCACCCACTGAGGATAACCTAAAAATTGTGGCCACCATGAGAAAGGCCTACAATTTTGTATTGATCAAAGAAGGTAGGATTTGTGTAATTTAAGTCATGACAGTTTTAAACTGGGTTTTTTTTATGATGGTGAAATATTGAAAATTAACATACACATACAATATTGTAGGGAACTCCACGACGACATTGCCCGAGCCCCAACCTCAGGCCCAGACCGAGCCCCAGCCTCAGGCCCAGACCGAGCCCCAGCCTCAGGCCCAGACCGAGCCCCAGCCTCAGGCCCAGACCGAGCCCCAGCCTCAGGCCCAGACCGAGCCCCAGCCTCAGGCCCAGACCGAGCCCCAGCCTCAGGCCCAGACCGAGCCCCAGCCTCAGGCCCAGACCGAGCCCCAGCCTCAGGCCCAGACCGAGCCCCAGCCTCAGGCCCAGACCGAGCCCCAGCCTCAGGCCCAGACCGAGCCCCAGCCTCAGGCCCAGACCGAGCCCCAGCCTCAGGCCCAGACCGAGCCCCAGCCTCAGGCCCAGACCGAGCCCCAGCCTCAGGCCCAGACCGAGCCCCAGCCTCAGGCCCAGACCGAGCCCCAGCCTCAGGCCCAGACCGAGCCCCAGCCTCAGGCCCAGACCGAGCCACAGCATCAGGCCCAGCCAGAGCCACAGCATCAGTTCTTGGCCCTGGCTGAGTCCCAGCCTCAGGCCCAGGAAAAAGAGACATTTTATCTTTTAGATTTATACCCCGTCTCTCTCCCTGTGAAAGAACAACCCCCCCCCAAAAAAAGAAAGTGTAAGTGAACTGTGGTCTTAGCACACTATGTATGAATTTCCCCTTTTTGTAATCATTATTCATGAAATTTAAATTTCAGGTGAATTTAAATACAGTCAATTAGTTAATAGTGAGTAATTTTCAGTGGCCAGTCTGATACACAAAGGAGTTTGTCCTCGCATACATACCTTTCAGTACTGAACACACACTCTAGGAGTAAAGCAATGAGCAATACACACTTGAGGAGAGATGAATACACGCGCACACACACACACATCAATAGGCAGCCCAGGTAGCTCCACCCCCACTCCCCCCCCACCCCTTCATTCCAGGAATGATAACTATAACCATAACGATAAAAGCATCCAGACTGACCAACAATAAGCAAAGTCTCGCCTTGTGTTAATAAATGTAATGGCTAAAATGTGATGGGTTCTTATTGGCTGTTAGCTTTTTATCATTCTCAAAATCGCTTTAAAAGTGATCCCCAACAATATTGTTCTCCATGAAGTTATCGTTATAGTTTATCATATTAACGAGAACAATATTTTTTTTATAGTTATCATTCTTGGTGTGAATGGCCCTTAATATATGTATTCTTTAGTTATTTAGCTGTATTTTCTGATGTTTTCAAAGTTTGAGGACAATGTTAATGTTCATTTCAAGTTTTTTGACATTTATGGTTAATTAATATATATTTATTTATTTATTTATTTTTGTCATTTAAGGTTGCCGGAAATGTAGTAGGCAAAAAGTTTTCAAATATGACTCCATAACAGGAAGAAGGATAAATGAGGTAAGAAATATATTTTTCATTAGGCTCTGATCATCTCTCCATTGTCTGTGGCTCATCTGGCATTTCACATATCACAAAATACTGACCATTTAAGCAAGTGGTAATTTGAGTCCATTTAAGTTCAACTGAAGGCCAAGTGGCCTTGCCCCCAAAATGATGATATTCAAAACCTGATTATATGTTTGTGTCTTTCTGTAGGGGCAAGCAGAAGTAAGGGTGAAATGGTTACCTTGCTCTGCATGGTAAGTACTGCTTTATATTGGTTTATATTGCCTTCATAAATGTCCTTTCTGTTTCCACTTTTAACCATCTCATAGGTGGTGGATAAAGGTTGGAACGTAAGGTTGGAATGTATATTGTAGCACACACAAATTTAAATGTACAGGTGGGTCTCAAAGTTTTGCAACCAACAAGCAGCGGTGAGAGAATTGTGATGTCCACTAGGTTTTAAGTCCAGAGTCAATGCAGCCTTCTACCTGGAGATTTTAGAGCATGGTTCCATCTGCTGACAAGCTTTATGTACATGCTGATTTCCTTTACCAGCAGGACTCTGCCCCTGCCACAGTGCCAAAACTGCTAGTAACTGGTTTGCTTAGCATGGTATTGCTGTGCTTAACTCATCACACCTGAACCCCATAGAGAGGACAATGATAGACACCAAACCTAACATTACAGACAACCTCAAGGTCACTATCAAAGCAACCTGGGATTCCATAACACCTCAGCAATGCCATACACTGATGGCCTCCATACCACACCACACTGATGCAGTAATTTGTGCAAAAGTAGCCAGACCAAGTATAGAGTGTATGCATTAACAATTTTTGATAAGTCAGATTTGTAAATTTATTTTCAAAAGGTCGACATTTCTGTATTCCTCTTTATTCTAATATTTTGAGTTGATGATTTATGGTTTTCATGAGCTGTAAGCTGTAATCATCAAGATTAAAACAACAAAAATTGCTTGAAATATTGCACAATATTGTAATTTTGGAGACCCATCTGTATATTAATTACACTGTTGGTTACACTGTTGGTATAGGTTGGATTAAATGCAGTGTCAAATATTGCCTACAGGATTTAGCCACTTGCTCTTTTCAGTACCATGCATAATTGCCCCTGTGTGATTATATTTAGGAAGTAGACATTCACCAATATATTGGCAGAACATCAGTATCGGCCAAGATCATCCTTGTTGACTGATATCGGCTATTGGCTAGTTAACTTTCTATGACTTTATCGATGAGAGTGGCTGATGTTTATCTGTTACATTGCATCAAGCACTATATATGTATAGGTTTGTATAAAAACAATGAAATACAAGACCGTACAATTTTTTTGAAAATATTTATGCTGTGAAACTATATATATAATTTTTTTTTTTTTTTTTTTTTTTTTTTTTTTTTTACTGATACAGTGGAAAAATCTGGGAGGAGACATGGGAGCCGGCCTGCCAGTTCCCACCAGGTGCCAACCATGTGTGACGTCACCCATTGGTCTGTAGTTCAATATGAGTTGAATACCTGCTATGAGTTGTCGAGTTACCCGTTACGGGCACAGCCATCCTGGTTGCGGATGTGACTATTTTAGATGAGAAGGAGGAGCCACGTTACGTTACACACTTTCAATGGTTTCCACCCTAACATGCTGTCATGCTGTTTTTTTTCTTTATTATTGATTTTTGTAAAAAAAAGCTGTGTTCAAATAAATCAAAGTATACCTATATTTCTGTTTGTCTTTCCATTCACCTTGTGGGTTAGCCAATCAGCTGAAATCTTCTTCAACGCGTCAAATGATATATTGCAATATGATGCACAAAAGTATGTAGGAAGGTGGGACATGTTTTCATTTATATTAATTGACACCATTAAGAGACAGTTGATTCCACCAGCTAAACCATATATATTATGGGGAAGCACAGGCGAAGCACTGCTACTTGGGCGCAGAGATATTTGTGGATTTCATCTGTTGCGTGATATCTCTGCGCCCAAGTAGCAGTGCTTCGCCTGTGCTTCCTCATTATATAGTCCCAAGTCAATATCTGCCTAGGAAATCGCCTAGTCTTATTCTGCATCGCTATTTGTATTCATTGTGAATACGCAGGCCAGTAATTAAGTAATTAGGTGTTTTTTTTTTTGGATCACTTTTACTCGGGACATGCTAGCTGGCAACATAGGATTCCATTCATTATGCTAAGCTAAGCTAGCGCCGACCCTGCCAAACTAAAACAATGCATGCACTGAGACAAAAATGTATTTGCCCACATATCTAAATGTATGAAAAAGTTGAATAAGCCCTATTTCTAAAAACGGTGGAATGTTCCTTTAAGGGTCATGGGTTTGATTGTCCATTTCCAACTATCCTTTCACCCTCTGCCTTCTCTGCTATCCCTGGACTGTCCCTGTATTAAAAGCAATGGAATTGCCACAAAAGAAGTCAGTGGTAGTGGAATTGCAATGTTGGATTTCTGGATTTCTATTATGTTTGTATTTTTCTCTTACTCTCTTTGAAGATTGTAATATGCAAAGGCTTGAGGATCTTCTTCGGGATTCAGAGAGCATTGATGGGCAGGATTTTGCTCAGCAGGTGTCAAAGACAGAAAGAGGTCCAACAATGTTGGCAACAGGCGAGGCCACAAAACATTGACAACTTGCTGTCAGCTGAGAACATCTTCCAGATGACATGTAATCACTGTCACGTGAGAGAAGCCATCATTCGTTGTGGGGAATGTTTGCCCTCAGAGTGGTTTTGTGCAGAGTGTGATCAGTTGGTACATAAACACCACACTCTGCACAGTAGGCAAACCAGCATGTATGGCTTTTATAAATACATTCCTCCAACCGAGTTTGTGAAACTCCATGATGGCAAGTACATTGTCTGTGAACAAGGTTGGTGTCTCTTTTTCAATTGATTTGCATTTTTTCAGACAACATTAGTAAATCATGCATTATGTTTTCCAAGTACTTACTCACAATCCAAACATTCTTTAATTTCATCCTGATTGTCTTTTGCTCTTGCAGAGTGTTTGCTGCCAACAGCCTTTCCTCAAATGATATGCTCCTGTGACACTCGTGAGGTTGCCATCTCTGTTGGTAGAGAGTGTGTTTGAAACATTTTTCTTTCTTCTTATCTTTAATCTAGGAAATGCAGCATCCAGTCCGGTTGATGCTCATGGTTTGCAGATCTCCATCGAAGCACTCTTTGTGAGTATTTGTCTGAAGAAGCACTACCTTTACAGACAGAATGGTATGTATTAGTAAATGTAAGTAATGCAAATGCAAATTGAAGATATATTGGTTCTGTTCATTAAATGCCATGGCAGCTCTTTTGTAATAGCATTGTTTTTGCTCTTATTACAGACCGCAACAAAAGGTGTCAGAAGATTAGTCAGAAGATTGCCCAAGAAAAGAAACGCTTGCTAGAAGAGATCCAGAGATACAACCAACAACCTGATGGTGATCTTGTGGACACAATCTCAGTTGTGCAGAAACTCTCCAACAAAGCTGCAGAGAGCATGATCTGGCCTTGGCAGGAACAGAACACAGGTGTTGTATGAAGATTTAACTTTTAGTATTTATTTAAAATGTATCATCATCAAATTTGCTAATTAATGTATAATGTTTTCATTCCTTCAGATGGTGTCGACATTATCACCAAGAAGAAGCTCTTTGACCAATGCTTGTCTCACGACTGACAGAAGAAAAACAGATCCTTGTGAAGGAGATGATGCAGCACTGTCAGTACCTTAAGGACTCAGCAGAAAAGGTTCAGTCACTGATGGCCACCATTTCAGTGTGCACACAAACAGCAAGTAAGTCAAACTATCTTGCTTTATGCATTTTAACATTCATAGGTCAAACTATTTTCAAGTGAAAAGCAATCATGCCAGTATTGGCTCAAAAACTAAGAATAAATAGCCTTCAAAGATTATTTTAATTTGATAATTTGATTTTGTATTGAAGATTCGTCTTAACATAAATAAGCTCTCTCTGATTTAATGTTTAGTGTGACGGTAATTCCATTATTCTTCATGTGTGGACTTATAGGCTATACGAATGGATTCACAGAGGAGGGGTCCAAGGGCCTCATCAGTCTACTTAAGAGAAGACTGCAAGACCTCAGACTCAGACAGCAGACTGTAGCATGCACATACCGAGGCCAACTCCTAGGCTGGTGGAAGAGGAGGAAGGGGAAATGGATGAAGAATTGGATTGGCTATGTGACATCAGCTATGATGATTATGATGATGATGATGCAGAGTTGGGGACTCGAATCAGACTCAGGTCACAGTTGTAATCACTTTTGCTTTGACTTGTACTTTGATGATTTGAAAAGGTTTCTAAAGTCTTGACAAAAGTCTTGACTGTCATTTTGTAAATTAGTTCAATTGCTACATATGTTCTCATATTCTACTCTCTTTTATGTTACTGGAATTGTGATAGTCATGGTTATGTATGCAACTGATAATGTCTGTAAATACTTGCTGATAACTGTATATATGTAAACAGAAATACAAATGTGATTTGTCATCTGACTATTGAGTTGACTTTGGCTCATCAACCCTTAGGATAAGAGAGAACTGGGAACTTTCAGATTCAACCTGAACTACCAACATTTTGGAACATTAGAGGTCACAGCAGGTCCCATATTAAGATGTACGAAACTTACATACTGATTACATACAGTAATCATTTATTACTGTACAGATTACATACATACATACAGATTACTTTGAAATGCACTGAATACAAACAACGTGACAATATTAGTAATCAGTTATGCAATATACATTTTAGCAACAACCCAAGCCCATGCAAAGTAAAGGTAATGACCATATCCATCTGGACAAGTGGAAAGATGAACCGGTAACACTTACAAATACAATACAGGTACACTAATATGCATTAATTCATGCATACCTAATGCACAGATAATCATGAGTTAATGTATGACTCATTAAGAACTAAACCATTTATTAATGATCACTGCATCAGCAACTAACGAACATTCTATATGATTCATAGATTAAATAATATATGAATTGCTGTTAATTAAATATGACATCGTGTTAAATCTCAAATAACATTATATTAACTAATAATGTAAATTAATGTGTTAATTATCACAATGGGTCAAAGCCATGCATTTCAACTTTCAGTTGTCTGATTTAATTAATCATTAGCTAACGATTTGCAAAAGCATCATGTTATGACTTTACTTGTTGAGGCACATGACTATTAACTAATTTAAAATTAATTCAAAAGCCATAACCACAAAGACATATGACTCAACAATTAGTTAATGACCAGCACAATTGTATTTTGCAAATATAAACAAAGTTATAATTTCATGCTCAACAAAAATTGGGACAGAGGCATGTTTACCATTGTGTTACATCACCTTTCCTTTTTATAACACTTTCTAATCGTTTGGGAAGCCACGCTGTTGTTAAATACAGAGGATGCAACAGGCCTACGGTATGTGTACCATCATAGCAGCATTAACATAAATAGTTATGCTTATAAGCCATGTGTGTGTCCCAAACAGAAATACGTGTGTGTGTGTGTGTGTGTGTGTGTGTGTGTATACTTGTTTATATTACATTGTGGGGACCAGCCAGCGGTCCCCACAATGTAAATGGATTAATAAACATACTAAATGATGTTTTTGTGAGAAAGTAAAAGTGTGCACAGTTTCCTGTGATGGTTAGGTTTAGGGTTAGGGGTAGTGTAGGGGGATAGAAAATACGGTTTGTACAGTATAAAATGCATTATGCCTATGGAAAGTCCCCACAATTCACAAAAACGTGTGTGTGTGTGTGTGTGTGTGTGTGTGTGTGTGTGTGTGTGTGTGTGTGTGTGTGTGTTTTCTAGCCTGGTGGGGTGTGTGTGTGTGGACAAGGTATTCCTCATGTTGTGGGGTCATTAATTAATCTGTTTACACATTCAGAAACAAACAAACAAACAAACATGTTCATTTTATATATTGACACCTCAAAGTGCTCTCTGAAACTAGACCTGAGATGGCCTTATGTCCATGAAATGAGAAAATTAAAATTTTGTTGTACAGCTAAACCAAATACATTTTTGGAAAGGTCTTGACCTGGAGAGTAACATATGTTAATATAAAAATTCTATATAGCTCCTACTTTGAAATACTGACCTTTGAAACTTCACCTTGGTGCATGTTTGAAGGCTTATAATTCAGCAACAAAAGGGGCTACATATATGGGATAAACTGGTATAGAGAGCTCTTGACCTCAGCTATCATACTGAGGTATATACAGTATAGGCAACAACTAGGGGCGCTGTCAAATATGGTTAAAATGTATTTAAACCCACTTAACAATTACATATTTAAAATCTGATTACATAGATGTGTTTACCATACCCCTAAACCCCTCACTATACTTTCAACTAACTATTTACAACCTCAAATTCTAAGGAAAATACAAATTTGGTAAAAACTACAATTCCCAATAGCCACACCATGCAGCTTGATACAAATGAGCACTACAGTTGTAGTTCTTTCGGTTTGCAAATTAGGGTTGTAAACTAGGGTTGTAAAAAGATATATCTACTGAATATATCAAATATCTAGTGCAGTCAAACTAGTAATTACACTGCATTTAGATAATCTGTGTTAACAAAAATTTAAAATGTTGGTTTATTTCAGATATTTTAGCCAAACAGTAGAACGCGCAAACTCCGCCCACAACACGAGGCACTTCCATAACCTTCAGCTACAAAAAAGAAAAAAAAACATATTTCTCAGAATCGAAGGAGAAATTATTAAATGTGATAGCATTAACATGAACATATCGTATTGTTGACTTATCATATTGTTTTTTTCTGTGGAGAAATGTTATAAATATAATTATATATAAAGTGAAGAAAATACTTCCGGGCGGAAGTACGTAATGCAAGCTACGTGGTTTCAGCTGCGTCAATAGCAACCGCCATAGCAACGAAAGATAATCTTCGTTCAATGAATGTATATTATCTGTATCTTTAGTTTTGTAAAAATAAAATGCACATTTCTCACTACAAAGCAGCCAATTGGAAAAGGAAGAGAAAACTACGAGAAAAGTTGCTCATCTAACGTTACATAGGCCTGGATCTGGAGCATTTCAAGCCAATAACGCCTAACGTTAACTGTTATGTCAGAACCTACTGTATGTGACACACTGTCTGGCTGATTATGACAGTAAAATCATTGTATTAATAATTTATTAAGTACTATTACTTTTTTTATTGACTTCTCAGGTGTGCTGACAATGGTTGAAAACATGGCTATAACTCATGGGAAAGCTGTTTTGTAGTCAATACACTTAAATGTTCCTTTTTATTTGTTACAAACTTATATAGTGTGTAGCAGTAAACTTCATTTACACATGGAAAACATATTGAGGGCAAGCTCCATTTTACAAACGTGTCTTTTTTTTTTTTTTTTTTTCCAAAAACAGTGTAGATACAAGAATATGGTTAGTGTCAACTGTAAGGTTATTCATAACACCAAAGCTGGCTATACCTTGAGTACTACAAGGCTTTAAAATGTTACTTAGACAGCAGCTTGTACGAAAACAGTGTTTATTGTCCAAAATTAAGGAAACATTTTGAATAATGAAGCAGAGATTTATAAACAAATAATTTTTATTTACAACATTAGAAGAACAGTAGAACTTTATTGTTGTCCACATGGCCACATTTTTTTGTTTCTTGGAACCAGCAATGTGACAACAGTCATTTTAGCAGACCTTCTTCTATGACACAGTCATTCCTATGTTCCCAAGATGGGGGCCAGGCCTTTAGGCTGAAAGAAATGGCATTTCATTTCTGAAATATGTTAAATATAAGGATGGCCTCTGTTAAACCTGTTAAGCTTCTACAGATTTCCCTGATAGAATGGGGTGGAGAAAGCAGAACGCTGAAGAGAATTTATATTTATATCCAAAATATAATTGTCACTTTGTAATGACATTTTTAAACTGTTTACATTACAAAGATTTGTATATCAGAAATATATGAATGTATGAAAGCGGGCATGCGCGTCACTCAGCAGAAAAAGGGAGAAAGGAAAAAGAGACGCTGTACGGATGATAAGCCAGTTGAGATTGTGTGTGTACGTTCTTGAGAACCGTAAGTCGTATAACTTATGTTGTCAGTTCATTTAAGCCTGGTCTTGCAAATTTAAATTAAGTTAACTGGTGATTTTTTTGGACCTGCCCCCACTGCTAAAAAACCTAAAAAACTAAAAAGGAAACACTGACAAATATAAGGAATCAAAACAAAAGTGAGTTAATGCTCATTTCTCACTTTGAGAGCTCCTCATACTCAGTCGTCTGACAGTTCAGAATCACTGTCGTATCCATCCCAATCATTCTGGAAGTCCATACTTGTTCCAGTCAAAACTTGAGCATAACAGTCTCTTGCATGCTTCATCATTCTGGTGACTTCTTGCTTTTTTCTCAAAGTTAAGCTGAGGAAACCCTTGATCCCTTCTTCGTTTAGAGCCCACAGCTCACCTTATGGGAGTAAAACAAAAAATTATCAGAAAAAAAAATTACAATGTACAGTATAGTATTACAACACATTACTTAAATACGTACTTTTCAATGCCTCACTGGAAAGCTGGCATGACATCTCCTTGAGTGTGTCTGCACGAGTGGAGAGAGATTTCCAATGCTTTGCCATCTCAGAAAGAACAATCTTCTTCTCCTCCTCAAGTCTCCTTATTGCCATCACAACATCAAACGCCTTCCTCTTGGTTTTCAAATCTACAGAGTCTGGGATACAGTTGTGGAAAATAAGTGAATTGTAAGAATTTTTCAAAGAATTTCTGAAATAATCTGTGATAAGGCATAATTGGTTTTGTGCTACTATGTGAATCAAACAAAATTGTCAACAGATTTGTGTACATACCACGATGTGAAAGTTGCCATGGCCAAACTGTCTCGTCAGAGAGAATGATGTCAAAGGCGATTCTTTCTGTATCTGGAACCATACTGTTGTATTTTTCAACAACAGAGCTAAGAATGGCCTTCTCCTCTCTGATTTTGCGCCGAATCCGGGCCCGACCTTTGCTGCCATCGGTGTCTTTGTAAAGGCGCTGGGACCTTCTTTTAATGCTGGCCACCAGCACCTCCATTCTACTGGTCACCGCGTCAAGATCGGCATTCTTTTGGGATGTTGTTGCTGAGAAGAAAAGAAATGCAAACATTTTGCTTACATTTTCATGACAGTAACTGAAATGAGCTAAGTCTCAATGTAACAGAATGCCACAGGGAAATCATAAGGATTATCCCTCTTTGCTTCCTTTTTTTTCTTTATAAAAGAAAAGCTCCTGGAGGAAGGACAGGTGAGTCTCAATAATCATTTCATATTTCTTAGCGTGTATAGGAAGTATGTAACAGGGTACCAAAGAAAATGACAACGTAGCCAAGATAGGATCCGCTAACTGCGAGAAATGTCCAATGTTCCAACTTTTGGACTGTGAACCATTCAGGTACTTTCAGGGCACTTTGTTTCGGCATGATTTCCAGTGTGCATGCACTACATACTACAATTTGGACATTTTAATTGCATAAGTACATGACCAAGAAAACATTGTATGTATGATTTCATTTTAAAACAGTAATTACTTGCAGAAGCATGTCTCCCATTATTCTGCAGAACTGAGACATTAAAGTAATAGTATAACTCTCACCTTCTGCCCACTCCTTAATATCAGTGACCCAGCCCTCAACTTCAACCTGTGTCACTGCCAGCTGGATTCTCATGCTTTCCAGGTCCTGAAGTTGGCTCTCCAGGCGTTTTGTGGCCTTAAATAACAAAAAAAGGAAATGAAAGAAGAAAAATGTTATACCTACAAAAATATACAATAGAAGGTATTTACAATATAAGAAAATAACAATACTCATCTCTACCTTCTGATATCGGCAGGCAAGTGAAGTAGCCAAGTTCTTAAACTTTTGCTGATTCCAGCGCATGGCCATCAGTGTAAGCATGTCTGTACGTCCTGCAAAAAAAAAAAAAAAAATAAAAAAAATACACTAATCTGTGTTGTACCACATGTCCCTCACTGGCTACAATTTTCTTGTAACACTTTCAATCTAAGTAGTCCAGTGTGTGGTTACCTTACCTGCTTTGGACATGTGCTTCGTGGTCACAGCAATCCTAGAGAGGAAGGCGTTACACTGCTCAACCTCCTCCCCAAGTGTCAATCCGGCCCCTTGCTGGTAAGCTCCACTCCATTTAACCTATTAAAGAAAATACTTAAAAGCTGCCAACATACCTTTGCAGGTGTTTAGGGACAGTCAATGACATGGTAATGTTTTCTTACCTCACATTTAAAATCATGGGCTTTGGCATGAAACACTGAGAGAAACGGTTTCATGCTAAGTAGGTGCTGGAGCTCCGGGCAGCTTTTTGCCACTTTGTTGAGGTAGGGCCAGTACTTGCAGGTTACATCCATGGCAAAAAAGCTTATTGGCTTATTTGCCAGCTTGTTCTGCAGGTAGAGGGGATAAGCATAGATTTCTCCCCTGAACATGTTGAGAGCGCCAAGAAAAACTCCATGTCGACAGACTGCAAGCTCAAGTCCCTCCTCATCAATTTTACTTGAGGATCTCTGAGACGTTTCCCTGGCAGCTGACCACTCCCCTCCACAGACACCTCTTCCAGAGACCTACAACATGGAAAAAGGTTAATATAAATAGTCACCCAAACAATGTCAACTGTAAGATGTTATTGGTGGTGTTTTTAGAAATATTGTACAACAAGTTTACATGGTTGGTGGTAGAATGAATGTAATCCACAAATCTCTCTACTTCATCATCTTTTGCAATGAAGATGCCATCAAATAAGGCTTGTTCTTCAGATCTAAATGAAAGAAAGGTACACATTGACCTTCAATATGACACAGCAAAGGTTACTTTAACAACAGTGCAAATTACACACATTTTGTAAGTACCTTGCTGCATTCTTAAAGCGGTAGTGCTTGCGATTTCCATCCACAGAAACAGCAAGCATGTCTGGGGTGCACGCAGGACAGACAAAATGCTCCTCCCTGCAGATCTTATCCACCTCAAATCTAACAGCCTCCCACTCCAAAAAGCTTTTTCTGAAGCTGTCTGCTGTGATCTTCCCAGTCTGTTTCAGAACAGTAAAACATGTCAACATAATTCACAGTAAAGTTAACTAAAGTTAATAAGGTCAAAGGTGACACCAAATCCTCCAGCATCGAGCCTCCACAGGCAGCTGCTCATCACAGGCAGCCCAGTGCATCATTGGAAATCTTTTGGAAAACATCACGACCAAAGTCTCCAAAAAAAAAAAAAAAAAAAAAGACAAATTCCACAGCAAACTCAACTCCCACTGCAAACTTAACCAACCATGTCTTTATGGACCTATTTTTTTTTTTCTGAATGCAAACTGCATGACTAGAATGTGACAAGGACATCACTACTTGATCTTATACAACAGGTCTAATGTTTTGAGTGATTGAGTTGATAAATTGCTCCAATACTTTTGTACATGTAGTGTACGAATTTAGATTTTTTACTGAGCGGTAGTTTTTACACAAAGACTTTGAATCTTAGATGATGTTCTATAGATGTATCAAGTACAGCTGAATCACTGTGTTTTGATATCATCAACATGCTCCAATTATAATAATCAATGTGCTGATAATGTCACCATAGTCATTCTGCGATACACGTCAATACTAGTACTAGTTGTTAGTGATTCCCACCACTAATACTCACACGGCCAAATCGGACAGTTCGTTGATCAAGCATTCTTAAAAATGCTTGGCAGGACAGTCCTGGTGCTGCCATCTTCAACTCTTCATATGAACAAAACACATCTGTAGCGTACACCGTGGAAAAGTGAAGGGTAGCAGGCCAGTAGTCATTTCGGACCAGGTCATCCACTCCAGCGCTCCAAGTGGCTTTGCATGCCTCGCATTTCATCTCAGGCATACTGAGATCATATCGTCCTGGAAAAATCAAGAACACATTGGATTATGCACAACAAATGCATTGGGAACTAGAGGCACCTCCCACATGTCCCGACACAAAAGACTGCAGCGCGGGACAGGTTTTGAAAGCTCTATGCGGGACTGGCCGGGATGAGACAGGTGTGTTTGCTGGTGCGGGAGGAACAGATGATTCACTGCACTTCTGCAAATGAAATATGTGTTTAAAACAACATATACAAATGAGAAAGTAGTGTATGTAATTATAGTTCAGCTAGATAATCTATTAGGCAGCAATAAAAAAAAAAGATAAAAAAGGGGTTTAAGCAGCCTAACTGACAGTGTTGTTTACGTGGTTTCAATTCTTTCCTGCTGCTCTGTTGTTGAAACTTGAAATTGAAAGCATGACAGAAGAAGAGGACACCACTGGGCTACTTCAGATATTTGTGAATTTCTAAAGAAAAGTAGCCTACATTACTATCACCCATGTAGTACATTCAGAACCAAGAAACTTAAAATCAGACATCTGGCAGTCTTTCTCAGTTGTCAAGTGCCTCTTTCGTGAGACAGAACACAAAACTGAACATCCCTCCTGCCTATCCTGCGGTCTTTCACAGGCGGGAGATGCACATAAGGTTATAGATGCGGGCGGGAGCGGGACTAAACCGTCACATTATTGCGGAACGGGACAGAATATTGTGGGAACGGGGGGATGCAGGACTGAAAACCCTGCCCAGCTCAGACCACTATAGGGAACATTTGAATAGAAATAGATCAGGACACATTTACAAAGCCAATAGCACAGCCTTGTTTTTTTATTCAAATAGGACAATGAAAAGTGGCAGGAAGCGAGTGGGAGAGCCCTATGGGGTGGAATCAGGTTAAAGTCCAACCCAGGTCCCTATCAGCACTTTGCCCACAATGTGATATGGACGCTACAGCCACTTGATTGGGAATGTTCCCTTAAGTTCATTTTATTCTTACCATTCATTGTAACCACAGCAACAACTTTTCCTGGGTTGACACTCAACGATCCTGGAGAACAACTACATATTTTCTCGGGCATCTCCAACGGCACAATACACACTGAAAGACACATCATATGCAGGGATTAAAGACATGCATCATCCTATGTACTAACTGGGAAGTATTCTGTAATGATTTTTTTTTTTTTTTTTTTTTTTTTTTAAATCAATGATTTGAAAAGCTTTAAAAGATAAAAGGTCATTAAGTGTGTTTCAGAGAAAGTACTCAACAGATTCCTGTGAAGCCTATTATACTGTGAAGTTATTTAAATAAACTGAGAATGGGACTAGGGCTGCACAATATATAATTGCGCTTTTTCTGACAGATAAAGCGATTACCATTTCCAATGATTTTTTAATGTGAATGATTTGATTCAGTTCAATATTCCAAATGTCTCTTTAATTTGTGCCACCTCTTATAGGGAAGCACAGCCAGTGTACAAGAAGACAAACACCCACTGACCGACTGAAGTTCACCAATCAGAATTTTTGTACCCTTCACGCATTACGCACACCCACCAACCAGAAGTTGCACAGTCAAGGAGGATGACGTGAATATAAAAGTCAAATGTCACCTATTCATGGTTATTTGCAGATTTTACCATTAGGCAGTTGCATTGGATCATATTTGCAATTACGATTGCAATAATTGTGCAGCCCTAAATGGGACACTCAAAAAAAAAAAAAAAAAGAAAGAAATACAGCTTACCACACTGGGAAAGAGCCCTCTCCACGACACAGGTTGTTGGAGGCAATGGCTGAAAGAATCCAGCTATTGTTGCATCCCTGTTGTGGAACACGTGGTTTCGGTGTATACTAACATCACAATCAGCACAGAAGAATGGTTGTGGTCGGCAGTCACGACAACGGACAGCAGCTGGACTGCTGCCACATTGTTGGCAGATCTGAGTTGTCGCATTTTGTTGTGCCACCATGGTATTCACCAGACAGGGTCTCTCTTTCTCCCACCTCTCTGAGAGGAGACTTTTTCGAGTAGACCAGTCTGAGGAAGCTCGTGGTGGTGCTGGTGCCGTTTCCTGATCATCCAAGTCATCACCCTGTGAGTGGTTTAGCTCTTCAAGGAAAGTCTCTGTTAAAATAGTACATCGTATTTAAAAACAATTTTCTACACTATCAAAGTGTGCAACATGGATGTTGTCGGCTATTCTGACGCAAAAACATGTAATTTACATTCTAATTATTAGAATCTATAAACATAATGAACTAATAGAGACAAAATAAAGAACATACCAACAGTGTCAGGAGGACAGTAGTTGGTCATCTCAATGCTGCTGTCCAACATCCTAGTATGAGCACCAGTCTTACGACTGTAGCTGTGACTAGTAGCTGTAGCAGAAAATAAAACCCAAATCAACCTTTAAAGCATTACAATTCCATAGATTTTGACAAGCTCATTTTATTCCACACAATGATACAAACTTCTATTGGCCCAATTTCGTTGTCTATACCACTTTGGATGAGTATGTAATAAAAACCTCATATCTCATACCAGACACGTTACTGATTCGTGTATTCAATCCCAAGTGGTAAAACAATCTATATCTCCGTTTTAGATATATGTGAAAAATCACAGGAGTTCTCCTTTAAGTAATATGACTGAAAAAAGAAAACTGACCTGTTTGGTTTCGGGATGATCTTGGTCTGTCATAGACAACATTTCCATCACTGTCTCTCTTCAGCCACCTGACAGGTTGATGGCTGGTGGATGGTGGAGCCTTCTGGACTGGTTGATGGCTGGTGGATGGTGCTGCCTCCTGTTCTCCCGGCATCTTATTGATGAAATCTTCCAAGGTCTTGAGTTCATAATTTAATTTAGAATGTTCAACAAGCTCATCAAGCTCATTAAGGACCTGTTCGAAATTGGAATGGTCACTCATGATGAACAAGGACAAACAAGACAACACTAAAGGGATAGGGGGGAAGAGCAAAAGAGCAAGAACAACAGAGAACCAGATGGACTGACAACAATTAACTAGACAAACGTGGCTCTAAAAAGTGCCTTTGTTTTTGCTTTGTAACGAAGCTGAAGTTTTAAAGTAAATGATGAAGGGACTAGGGGACCTGTTGAGAGAAGGGAAAGAATATAAATTCAGATTTGAAGATCATGCTACATACAACTACAAAAATACTTAAGAACTTGAGAAAACGTTGGTCTAGTTTGCCCATGCTTTGGGATGTGGTGGAGGAGGTCTGTGGGTGCTTATATAAATATTAGGCCAGAATACTGTAGGGCTGGGTGTTGCCTTGCAAACTCACAATACAATATCTCACTAGATATGGATGGACTGATCTTGACACTCATGGCTGATATTGATACCAACCATTCACAATGCCAGTTTGGTTGATAATCAGTGCCATTTTTAAATCTGTTTATGTTATTAATTATACTTTTGTATTAACAAGGAAACACATTTCTTTAACTGGATTATTTCCTTTTCCCTGTGATGATTTTAATCAAAAACCTCCCTCAGCATTCATAGTAGTTTAGAATACAAGCTTTTAGTTAACACTGATTTAATTTGTTAATGTGCTTTATTTTCATGTCTATGCTTTCATTAGTACAGTTATAAGTTACACTGACTAGCATGTGTATAAATGGGCACAAAACACTGGGCAAAGAGCAACGACACACAACCACAAGAAGAATCCCAACGCAGACATACATTACAGCTAACACTTACAGTATGTCTCATTATGAAAATCTTACATTCCCCAATAATTGTACCTTACATGATTATATGCGACAAAAATGAACTTGAATTCAATTAGCTAACTTTGCTAGCCCGCACATGTGGTGCAGAAAGCTATATTTTTATCAGAAATATCATCAGAAATATCATCAGTCATCAGAAATGGCCACCTTACAAATCTAAAGTTTCTAAACACAACTTCTTGTCCTGATTCAACAGTTTTTGATGTGTAATCCATCTCTATTAATTAACGTTAACCCTTCTACTTACCGAGTGTAAAATCGCAATGGACCTTGGGATCGCCCATACGTTGACGTCAGCGTTATTAATTTAGAGGATTTAATAAAACAACAACAACAAAAAAAGATTAATTGAACTCAATCGTAGCATATTATATATATTTATTAAAATCAACAAACCTCCGATAAAAACGTTATCCAGCATGCTATAATTAAAGCAGTGTCCTACAAGAAAACTCTTAAAATGCTTACTTAAAATGCTTACTAAATCATTTTTTGTAGCCTATTCCTTTTTTATTTTTATTTATTGTAGTGTCGACCCACGGGTTGCGGTGTGCTGACCCAAGACGTCAAATTTCAACGCTGTTGAGTTCTATAGAAGTCTATCGGACTACCCTGCACGTCGAAAAATAACGCCAAAGGTATACCCAGTGCGTTAAAAAGTGACGCCAGGGTCTACTGACCATGCTGATGCTGAAGCTGCTGCTGCTGCTTTTGATCTGTATATGATAAAGTCCTCCATCTGTGTTTGTTATGTTCGTGATGGTCAGAGATCCAGTCTGATGATCCAGCTTCAGTCTGTCTCTGAATCTCCCATCACTCTGAACATCTATACAGATCTTACTCCGATCTCCAGCGATTTCAGCGATGGGAATTTCATTAAAATACCATGACATTGAATCATTGGGTTTTCTTATTACACCAGAATCTAAAGTGACAGATTCTCCCTCTTCCATTTCATATAGTTCGGCAGCAGGAACATCTGAAACACAAACCAACTGCTGGAGGATCTTTTTGTGGAAAACAAAATATCTTCCACAGTATGAAAGAAGACTGTGATTGCACAAGCCCTTTCTTGACTTAAGATGTGAAAAGAAACATTTTGGTTTGTGTCTTTAAACACATCTAATCCTCAGATAATAATAGAAGCTGCTCAGATAACATATATCAATAATGAGGAAGATGTAGTTCTAAAAATTGTTCTAAATATAAAAAAGCAGAGTTCAAATCACAAATATAATGATAGCGGCACAGAGAAACAATAACACTGGAATCACTTTCATAAGGATTCTTCAAGCTGATGAGCAATAATAACATTGGCAGCCAATCAGAATCCATCCTGCTTTTAAAGAGCTTGAGCATTTAAAGCAGCAGACGACAAAACTGCAGCAGCCTATCACTCCATGTGTGGAAGATTAAGTTGTCTATTTTTCTTAGCCAATCAGAATCATTCAACCTGAAGTAATGATGTAGTTAGTTGACTCTGTTAGAGTATAATTGTTGTGGAAATGTGTATGTACACAGAGCGGCCGATGAACTTCTTGTGAGACTTGAAGCTGGCTTCTGCTGATGAAACTGCAAACTATTCTTCATTAAATTTTTCTTCAATTTATTAATTTTTTTTTAAACTTTGACTCCGGGTATTTATTCAACATTTGGGTCTTTAACTGTAAAGTTCCCCTACAAACAAACAAAACAAACTTGTACTAACCGTATCAACTTTTATTAATAGTCACTTGACCTGATTATTTACAAGATTTACTTACATTGTGTCTTTGTTGTGTAATATGAATCATGTAAATAATTTAAGAGTGAACATGCAGAACACTGAATAAAAACTCCAGCATTCAGAGTGGTGAGGATTCTTAACCTAAACACCTCTGATTGGCCATTGCGTTCAAGAGATCAACAAACATGCCTGTGATTGGCTACATTTCTCACTGCTACAAAAACTCGCTGTAAGCAGGAACACTTTACGTTCTCCAGAGGCAGACTCAAAACTAGAGCATTTGCTAAATCGGTTTCAACCATAGACTGTAAAAAAAATATGGACGTAGCGTCCGTGACGTCACCCGTAGATTTCTGAAGAGCAGTTTTAAAGTGAAAATTAGGCCACTGCCATCTTAGCTGCGCGTCACCACACGTCACTCCCGGATAACTGAAAATGGGCAAAGAGGCGGGACGTAGTTGGAACCAAGGTGACTGGGAACCACACCCGCCTAGCGCGACGTGATCATGTTAGCAGGCAAAGAAGCTATCCATCTTGGATACTATCTAAAATATTTTTTAAGATAACAAGTTCATTAGAAAGTTCTAAATGTGTATTGCCAAGCTATGGTGTCTTTTTTAAGATAGGCTATAGATGCTTCAGCACCAGCATTTGTGTTGCGTTTGTGTTGGGTGTGCAAATAAGACGAAAAATCTAACGGGACTTCATACCTTTATAATGAAATAGTGATCTCGAGATCAATCCAATACATGGCACTTAATTGGGTAAAATGTCCATGACAGTACTTTTTGTTCACAAAAGCGTTAAATCCATGAAATATTGATATATTATTCATTGTTTGCATCACATTTCTTCTGAATGATCTGCTCTCCATCATCGTTCAAGAAATTATGCAACCTGAGCAGCGTTTATGTTGTAAAACTGTATGATTGTACAGTCACAAATAAATGAGCTCGCGTCCAAACTATAATTTTTCAAAATGCAGCAGTTTTAGTTATAATATCCAAGCAGTGCTGTGCTGTCGGAGTTATATCCTCCCACCATTGTCATTGTAGTAAATCTCACAAAAAAATCTTTCAGCCAATGCCACGATCCAGCAGCGTGTGTTCTGTTTATCTTCCACATGCGAGCACATCTACACAGACACACATCTGTCTCGAGTCTCGACCATTAATGCAGCAAGCCATATTGTTTTAGTTTATAATTGTATATAATCCAGAAAAAAGCACAAATACGGCTGAGATGCTAAATTCAGCGGCTAGAATAAAGTGACAGCTCACAGACAGCAGTGACAATCTACCTGTCACTCGAGTGACCACGCCCTTAATTATGCAGAACTTTAAAGTACAGATGAAATCAAACCCTATTTATTTTATTAGTTCATATTACTAGTCTTGTGGTGAACAATTAATCTGTGCAAGTTAAAACACAGAAAAAAATTGTTTGTCATGGTAATCTTCAATCAAAATCTGAAAAGTTACTTCCAGTCTGGAATGGCGTTCCTTCTCTGATGACGTCAGTTTGACGGCTTGGGTTGAAAACGCGTAAAACACTCCTCTGCAACCTTTCATTCCGTTTCACTTGGAAATATGTCACAACACTGGAGAAAAGACGTTTGCAACTTCCGGTTCACGCAGAATTTAAGGCTTAATATAATTTAAACGAATGAGTTATAAAAAAAATTCACCCCCCTCAGAGTTGTCATGAAGGGAAAAACTCACTGTATAGACCAAAAAACACAATTTGCACCAGGCTGTAAACATGTTTTTTTTTTTCTGCTGTAAAGTTGGGCATTTTAACATGATCTTTTTCTGTATGTGAATTAATGTGCAAGTACTAATGCGCAAGACAATAACTCCAAATGTCACTGTATAAAATCAAGAAACATATTAGCAATGTATTTTAAACATATATAAACTGCATTTAAACACTTATTTAATGGCTCACCACTGACAGTAACATTGAAGGCCTTGTCACTGCTGCTGCTGATGATGATGATCTTCAGTTCATAAAGTCCAGAGTCTGTGTTTGTGATGTTCATGATGGTCAGAGATCCAGTCTGATGATCCAGCTTCAATCTGTCTCTGAATCTCTCAGTACCATTATTACACTGAACATCTGTACAGATATAACTGAGATCTCCCCTGATTTGAGCGATGCGAATGTCATTAATATACCATTTAATCTCTTCTTGTTGTTTTGTTTGAACACCAGTGTGTAGAGTGACTGAATCTCCCTTCTTCACAAACACTGACACTGACTCTATGTCTGAATACACACCTGAAGAAACATAAGATAAACAATAATATACTGTAGTGCTGTAATTGTTTTCCCTACATATCATGAAGACTTTGAGTAGAGAAATATGCCTGTATTTAAAACACATGCAAACAGCAGAGCAAAACTGATTCACACATTCACTGAACATAAATTATCTGATCAACATCCTGATTCAAAATGTTACTTCTTTCCCTATATTAGATTAGATAGATGAATATTAATCCGCAAAAACACTTAGTATGTTATTTTACACCACATTAAGACTCATTAAAAGATCGCATTAATACAGTGCCATGTTTTTCTACAAAATATTTTTAACCCAATGTTAGAATCTCCCATGTAAATAACGTGTTCTGGCTACATTATATTTTATAAGCAGAAGCTTTTATCAGTTCATTCAAGCTACATTCGGCCAGTTTGTGCACTGATGCAAAACATAGCCTATAAACATGCACTGACTACATCAACTTTTATTACTAGTCTGAAGACCTGATTATTTACAAGTTTATTTTCATCAACAGTTTCACACTATAATCTGAACACTAGCCTAACCCTAATCATCCCACCCTCACTACAGAGCCAACACTCACAGAAATTGGTAAAACATCTGTAGAAAGAGGGTCTTACCATCGTCGAGTAAAAACAAAACTACCGCGAGCAAATTAAAAAGCAGCTTCATTTTCACCACTTATACCTTCAGACAAACGAATGTAGATTCTGAATTAAAAAAGCATGGCTTTTTGAAAGAAATTGCAGCTTTAAAATCCAAACCGCGTCCTAACCAGACGCGATACGATCAGATTTACAGAGCGGCAGCAATTTATCTTTCGAATCAATCAGAAGAGCGTGTGGGCGGGCTCTCTCTGCAGGCGCACAACGAAATAGATAGGTCTAAGTATATTATCAAATCTTAAAACATTTCAAAATACACACTGAGTGACTGAAATAGAATGTTTATTCATTATTATTCAGAATGTTGACAGTTTGAAAATTGTTGTTTCCTTTAATATATTTTCATGATCTGAGATTAATTATCCATTGTTGCTTTCAGTATGTCTATAAAAGTAACCCTATACACACCCTGACACCGTTTTTTTTTACCAATTATAAAGACATTTCACCAAGCCCACTGCTCCAACCTGCAGATACCAAAATTACATTGACCCTGCGTTCCATTCGGAAGGGCTCATTCCTATGCCTTCAAAGGGTTTTGCCTCCAGAGTGAGAGCTTTGAAGGGATGAAGGGGTCAAAAAAAACTCAGCTTTTATTTAATGGTAGTTTATTTATTTATTTATTTTTGGTTTATCATACTATGTTGTATATTGTGTATTTTAAACATTTGAATGTCAATACATCACTTTGATGTCAGATGTTGCACAGTCAATTAAATTCAAAACAGCATTTCAGATGCTGTAATGTAAAATCAAACTCATCCATCATGCAAAATTATGTCTTTTTTGTTCAGTAACATGAATTTATTCAGTAAATGAGGTTCCATCATAGTTTATGCACAAAATGTATCCAACTCAATTAAGCACATACGTTTTTTGTGTCACTTTTTACCCAGCCATCCAATCAAAGTGGGACAAATATCTCAATGACCAACCGCTTCATCTGTTTGTACAACGACAACAAACAACAAGTATAGCAACAGAACAAAATAATTTAAAACAAGAACCAGAGCAAATACATTACATTGTACCATCATTATTTTTACTGAAAGTGAAATCAAACACTAGTAAAACTTCCACGGATATTCTGTGTCATTGCAAACAAGTGTACCAACTGAAAAAAAAAAAGAAAAAAAAAATCCAAGCACTCACAGCAAAGCATTTTCAGAAGAGTGCCTTCCATTTTCAGCTGGCTAAAATCATTTTGGTGAACACACGGCCTTACAGCTGTCACTCGAGTGCAAGCCTGGGATATTATGTAGCATTTTGTTAAGCTGTCAGTCCGTTAGCTGTCAATGGTCTCAAACACTCATGACAGGTAAGAGTTTAACCTCTTGAAATGATTCGACTGTTTTTGATGGATTCAATATTGTGGGAGTTTTGTGAAGGCATGAAGTGTGAGAATCATTAAAAGCATGGCAGGAAGAAGCTCCTTCACCTAGAAAATAAACACACATTCACAGAAAACACAACCACAGAAAGTTTGATTCAGATGAGCTGTGAGATGGCAGTAGTGATGGGCGATATCTTATATTTTGCGATGTATCGGTAAAAAATTTTCCCCACCACGATAAGAGTTCTTCTTCCCACGATAACGATAAAGCCTACTTCAGCTCTGGCCCTCAAGATCCATTTTCCTGCAGAGTTTAGCTCCAACCCTGAGCTAAACACACCTGAACAAGCTTATCAAGGTCTTTGGGATTTCTACAAAGTTGCAGGTAGGTGTGTTTCAATCCAGTTTGGAGCTAAACTTCTGCAGGAAGGTGGATCTCGAGTGTTGAGAACCCCTGGCCTAGTTGATGTTGTATATCTGTTTGCAACTCATTCTCAGCTCATGTGCAGAGCGAAAAACAAGTATAGGAAGGCAGATGTGAAGCACAAGTGGATTTGAAGCACCATTAACTGTAGCACAGCGGACTTCAAGATTCACTTTCCTGTAGAGATTAACTCCAAGCTGGATTAAAAACACCTACCTGCAACTTTGTAGTAATCCTGAAGACCTTGATTCGCTTGTTCAGGTGTGTTTGATTAGGGTTGGAGCAAAACTATGCAGGAAAGTGGATCTTGAGGTCCAGAGTTGAAGACCCCGCTCTTTTTTGAAGGTGCCAGATTTGCGGTTGCTTTGCACACATGCAAAGAGAGAGAGAGCGGGAGAGTCTTATACAGTATAATTGACATGCTACATGTAAACAATATTCCTTACTGTATTTTGCTGTCTTAATAATGTAATCAGGGTTGCTAGGTTTTCAAAGCAAAACCTGCACAACTGCTATTCAAAACTAGCCCAATCGCTTTTCATGGGGGTCCCAGTAAAATCATGTTTCGGGGGTAAAATTAGCGTTTTATGATGGGGTTCACCTGATAAAAAAAAAAAAAAAAACTAAATATAAAATTTTAATAATAATTCTAGTCTTGTGCGAGAACACTGAACTCACATCTGACCATATGTTATTTCTTTATCACTTCTTGCATGTGTTTGGTTGTGAAATGTAGTTTGTAGACCAGACAGAGTTGCTGACGATTCTTCCTATTGTCAAGTCATGCAATGTTAACCCTTGTCACTGATCTATTGTGCAATGTGCACACAGCAGTGACTGAATGAATGCTATAGATAATCGTGCAGTGTGAAAACAACAGTGATCTGACGACTTTGAAAATCGCGGAGTGTGAACTCGGCTTATGTTGCAAGGCATGTGATTGGTTGCTCGCTACTGAATTCACACTTTCAAGTGCACAAGCTTCATCAACTCAGGATCAAAGCCTGATTTGACAGAGAAAGTTGATGATCAGCATCATGGTACCAACAAAGCCAGATTAGAGTGGTTTGGTTTTGTCAACTCAAAACTAATCCTGTAACTCTGAGTTATATATATATATACACCGATCAGGCATATCATTATGACCACCTTCCTAATATCGTGTCGGTCCCCCTTTTGCTGCCAAAATAGCCCTGACCCCTCGAGGCACATGTGCTGTGGTATCTGCACCAAGATGTTAGCAGCAGATCCTTTAAGTCCTATAAGTTGTGAGGTGGAGCCTCCATGGATCGGACTTGTTTGTTCAGCACATCCCACAGATGCTGGATTGGATTGAGATCTGGGGAATTTGGAGGCCAAGTCAACACCTCAAACTCGTTGTTGTGCTTCTCAAACCATTCCTGAACCATTTTTGCTTTGTGGCAGGAGCATTATCCTGCTGAAAGAGGCCACAGTCAACAGGGAATACCGTTTCCATGAAAGGGTGTACATGGTCTGCAACAATGCTTAGGTAGGTGGTACGTGTCAAAGTAACATCCACATGGATGGCAGGACCCAAGGTTTCCCAGCAGAACATTGCCCAAAGCATCACCCTGCCACTGCCAGCTTGCCTTTTACCATAGTGCAGTGGTTCTCAACCACATTCCTGGAGGCCCACCAACACTGCACATTTTGCATGTTTCCTCAATCAAACACACCTGATTAAGGTTATCAGCTCGTTGGTAGTGACTCAAAGATCTAAAATGGGTGTGTCAGACAAAGGAGACATGCAAAATGTGCAGTGTTGGTGGGCCTCCAGGAATGTGGTTGAGAACCACTGCCATAGTGCATCCTAGTGTAATGTGTTCATATCAAAAGTAAATGTCATGGTAAAATCACTTTAATGATTTTAAAATAGTTGTCTATTTATTCAGTTCTCTAGTATGGAAAAAATACAGTTTAAACCATGTCTAAAAGTACCAGTTTTACTGACGTTCAGAAGTCAGACTGAAACCTGCTGTGGTTTGATTCCATCAGAGATTGATCTGAACAAACATCCTGAGTGTGAAAGAACGGTGTGATTATGTTAGTTTAGGCAGTGGTGGATAAATGAAATCCACACTTGAGTAAAAGTATTGATGCACTTAAGGTCCGTGTATCTTTTGGTCATTCGTTTTTTGATTTAATAATGAAATCGAAAAATGAAAAAACGATTTTTTTCGTTTTTCAATTTTTTTCAAACAAAACGAAAAACAAGAATTCGGCTTGATTTTTCGTTTTTCGTTCAGGGGTAGAAAATGAATAAACAACTTGAATATTTGATCTCAACATGTGGGCGTGAATGAAACACCCCTTTCCGCTGATTGGTCAACCAAACATTAAACGGTGCCGTCATCAGTTCTTCTGCAGTTCAGCGCAGCAGAATAATAGTCCTTCTCTGCGATGGATTTAACGCGTTTATTGTAACTATTAATCTCTTTAAAATTTACATTCGATCTTAATCTCTATCTCTTTCTCATCAAACAGCCAGACTAACGAATGACTTGACACATAGGCTACCATATCGAGGCAGAGCCTGTGCTCCAGATTGTTTTTTTTAATGCCCTTCCCTTGCTAACTTCCCCCAGTCTCGTTGACTCAGATGTACGTCACTGATTACGTTGCACAAGTGCCCACTACTGGCAGAACCCTTGCAATGGGCTGAATTGGAACGTCCTAAGCCCTTAATCACTTGGAGTCCCCAATGGAGTTGATTTGTTATTTATTTTTTTCCCTTATGTTCTATATGTATATAGGTGTGTTTGGGTTGTTTTAAATATTCAAAAAAATTATGAATATATCATAGAGTGGGGTAAATTAAACGCGATATGTGGTGATGTCACAACCGTGTTGCATTGTAGTATATGGAGCTGACTGAAGTGTATGAAGTAGACTGTCCATATGAACTTCCCTCGTCCACTTCACGATGTGGAACACACTTCAAAATGTCGGCAGGGATTCCCCCCGTGGGGAAGTGCTTAGGGAAGTTTGCGAGTGCGTGTCTAAAAGTGGAGTTGAATGCAGCCATGCTTGGCGAGAGCACAGAGTGATCATTTTGCCATTATTGTGTTGAGGAAAAAAATACAAACACGTGATTTTTAAAGGGAAGTCTTGTCACCATAAATGGTTCATTGGAGGCGTTTCTGAATGCTAATGACCGTGAACATGAACGAGCATGGTACTTACACACATGTGAGATTATCAACAATGATTGCTTAGCCTACTCATGTTGTGTGTTAGAATTGTGTGCGCACGTTTGATAAATACAGATTTTCTTGTACTTAGGCACATTCTAAATTTAATTCGTAGGACAAAATATAGAATCTTTTCTATGCACTGTTGATAAATGAGGGCCCAGAATATTTTTATGAAAGATACTAGATATCCAGTTTTCAATATCCAATCCAAATCATGGGATAGTTCACCTAAAAATGAAAATTCTGTCATCGTTTATTTATCCTCAAACCTGTATGAGTTTCTTTCTTCTGAAGAACACAAAAGAAAATATTTTGAAGAATGTTGAGAACTAGACAATTTCTGGTCCCCACTGACTTTTTTCATATGATTTATTTATTTTATTTTTTTTGTAGTTAATGGGTTCTAGCTACACTTGCTACAAGTGGCTGATTGTTAGCGACAAAGTGAATTTACACTGATGACATTCACTGATATGGGACAGTGATCATTGACAATGCATCATGTGATCAGCCTAATGCAAATGATCAGTTCATTACTGTGGAAGGAACACCTACTAGAAAATATACATCCTCCAGATAAAAATATATATATCAACTAGACAGAGATCATTAAATAATACTTAAGCTACAATCACTTGAAATGTTCAAATCTTAAAAACGATGACCTGTCAAAGACATTATTTTACAGAAACTTTAATAAGGTCTTGTAAAGCATGCATATTAACTCTGAGTGAATTTGAAAGAAAATTCTGTTATAATGTTTTTAAACCATTTCTCTTGATTGACTGTATATTTTTCCTTGCAGAAATCAAAGGAGCCTGTGCAACACAGTCTCACCCCCTACTCGTCAAATGTCTGACGCATGGTCAAGACAACTTGAATTCAATTAGCTAACTTTGCTAGCCTGCACATGTGGTGCAGAAAGCTATATTTCAGAAATTATCAGAAATATCATCAGTCATCAGAAATGGCCACCTTACAAATCTAAAGTTTCTAAACACAACTTCTTGTCCTGATTCAACAGTTTTTGATGTGTAATCCTTCTCTATTAATTAACGTTAACCCTTCTACTTACCGAGTGTAAAATCGCAATGGACCTTGGGATCGCCCATACGTTGACGTCAGTGTTATTAATTTAGAGGATTTAATAAAACAACAACAACAAAAAAAGATTAATTGAACTCAATCGTAGCATATTATATATATTTATTAAAATCAGCAAACCTCCGATAAAAACGTTATCCAGCATGCTATAATTAAAGCAGTGTCCTACCTATGACAAGAAAACTCTTAAAATGCTTACTTGCACGTGCCTTGAAGCGTTGTTAAACTCACCTTTTAATGCCGTTTTACCTGCAGTTGAGTGTTGCTTTGGTCAAACTCACCTTTTAATGCCGTTTTACCTGCAGTTGATTGTTGTTAAACTCACCGCTGAATGTGGTTGTACACCGTGTGCGTTGTTAAACTCACCGCTGATGAACGCGCTAAACCTTTATGCAGAGGGCACTTTGATATCAGATTGCAAGGGTTTTTAAACATCAAAAACCAGTTGGAGGGCCAGATAAAAATGATCTGGGAGCCGCCTTTTGACTCGCCCTGGCATAAATCACTTTTTGTAGACTATTCCTTTTTTATTTTTATTTATTGTAGTGTCGACCCATAAGGCAGACAATGGGTTGCGGTGTGCTGACCCAAGACGTCAAATTTCAATGCTGTTGAGTTCTATAGAAGTCTATCGGACTACCCTGCACGTTGAAAAATAACGCCAAAGGTATACCCAGTGCGTTAAAAAGTGACGCCAGGGTCTCTTGACCATGCGTCAGACATTTGACGAGTAGGGGATGAGACTGTGTTGGCCTGTGTATGGAAATATCAAAACCAAACACTAATCAAATACTCTGCCTGGATTTTTTTCTTTCTTTAATATATATTTTTCTTTTGCAACTCTCATAAGTTGATATTGTTTTATCTAAAATTGTGTTGCTCTGTTTTATTTTAATTTAGTGATTCATAAATGGCATATCATCCAGAAACTAAATGTTTTATTTGTATCTTAACACGCATGGAAGTTTACTAACTTTATTAAATATTGACCCTTCCTTCCCTCCCACCCTTCCTATTTAAAAACTGAACATAAGTGCACAGTTGCTCAGTTTTTCATGTTCAGCTGGATATTTTGGCAAATTCAGCACATCATCGCTCTCTAGTGTCCAAAGCAGACAATCAAATCTCTAATAATAGCTCTAATTTTACCCGACACAGTGCGCTATAAATAGATGCTGCAGTTCACACAGAGGAAGAACTGAAGAACCAATATAAGGAGCGTGTATCAAACTGCCACAGTCACGTGATTTCAGCACTGGTTAGAAAAGCCAATGGTGCGCCGCTAGGGGGCGATGATCACTGTGAACCCACGAACTTGTATGATTTTTACCTGATCTCAGATCAGTTTTTATACATTTGTAGGCATTAAATAACACATTTGTATAATAAAAAGTCTCTTGACTGATTAGCTCTCCATAAAACAAACAAAACAAGCCCGGAATTTTAGCCTAATAAGATAGGCCTATCACAAATTATAAAGATAGACTACTTCATCTAATGGTACTAGATGACTTATTAATTGTCTTTAATAGATTAGACCTTCAAAAAAAAAAAAAAAAAAAAAAAACATTTCTAATGGGTTTGTAAAAGCTTTTTTATGCATGTTTGGACTGAGTTTTCGCTGCTTTTACACTGTTCTGACCAGCAGGAGTCACCAGCGTGTGGCGATTCGAACCAGTGAATCATTTCGCGAAGCAATTGATTCAATTGATTCAAAGCTTTGAAAAGCATAATTTCTCACATTCCATCTGTCGGAATACTAATAAAACTTTGATTAAAAAATAATAATTATAAATTTTTGGAGAGTGTGGAAAAGTGAAAATCTGTGCTGTGAAAATGTCTTTCTGCATATGGATGGTAGGAGGAGAATTATGACTGGATATATCTCTCATAACACCTGCAAACAAACAAAGAACTTTACTGATTTACACCTTTTTCAGACTGAGACTCTTCCCCCAGTGTTTCTCATCTCAACAGTTTTTCATCTTTTTTTGTTCATTAGATTAAAGAGTCTTAAAGGGATAGTTCACCCAAAAATGACAATTCTCATGCTTATGTTGATCTAAACCTGTAGGTGTTTCTTGTTCTGAGTTACTGAACATAAAAGATGATATTTTGAAGAATGTGGGTAACCATACAGCTGATGGTAGCCATTGACCTCCATAGCGTTTTAGTTTTTCTTACTATGGACATCAATGTCTACAACTGTTTTGCTACCAACATTCTTGTGTTGTTCCAGATCTGTAAGAGTTTGTTTGTTCTGTTGAACACAGAAGATCATTTGAAGGGTAACGGAAGACAGAATTTAATATTTTTGGTGAACTATCTCTTTAAAAATCTGCTCATAGCAGGACAGGAAGACACTGTTTATATACAAACTGAACACACACCGAATGCCCACTCTCATCTGAAAGATGTTTACAGACCCAACAGATCAAACCACATCTCTGTATGAAACTGACCTCAGCCACTTTCAGTCTGACTCTGTGAGGATGAACCTGTGAGGTGGCAGTGTTGGGTTTCAGTTGTTAAATATCCAAAGTTTGTCAGAGTTGTAGAAACTTGGTGGCGTGTCTGATTACAACACTGGAAAAAGTACCAGTCCTTTAATTTACTGAGTTACTTTGCTTAAGCCTTGAATAATTTGAACAACCCAAAGCACATGGAGATACAAGGAGCAAATTCACATGACATGTTAAGAGAAGGACAGGATTAACGGGATGGGATGAACAGGATTGTCTTTAGTCACTACAAACCATACAAAAAACATAAATCAGTCTCATACAAACAATTCATCAATAAACATTAACAATATATATTCAATCCAAGATAATTATTAAACCCAGTCCAAATAATTCAAATAAAATTTGAATTAAAATCTACCATTTAGGTAGCAATATGAATTGCCAAAGAAAAGACCTTTCACACCAAACTCAAATCACTGATCATCTTCTGCTAATTCACACCTGCACACCAGGTGGCGCTGACCAACAATGCATTTTTCCTCATGTAGGCCTGCGTGTGTTTTAACATCATCCGCTGCACAATATACACTAAATTAAGATGAATAAAGTCCTACAGAAACACAAACTATAAGAATACTTTATACTGCTGGTGTTATTCTGACTGTAAAAGGCCTGATACACATCAGGATGTGCTGACAACACTATATCGACATGGTTTCAGGGTCTACACTTTAAAAATTATTATTTAAAATATGATTTTGAGAAGAAATAGGCCTATTTCGGTCTCTCTACTTCAAAATTCCACATTTAATTCTGTTACTTGTCAATTATTTGTAACTATTTGAGGAATTTACTAACAATTTCTGCAATAGATTCAAAGCCAGTTTTGTCAAAGACAGCATTAATCTGACTGATTTCAAAACACTAAACTGTATTTAAATGCAGCGAATGACTAAATCACACTCACTAATGACAGAAACACTGAAGCTGTTGATCTTTAGAGTCTGTGTTTCTGCTGTTTGTGATGTTCAGAGATCAGTCTGATGATCTTCAGTCTGTCAATGTAACAAACAGCAGAAGAACATCATTGATTCACACTTTCACTCCTCAAACAAACATACAAGAGACTCATGAACGATCATCAACAACTTAATGAACAACATATAAACACACATCATGATTTCACTTGTAATAAATCATCCCAGTACAAATAAACAAATAAAAAAAATAAAAAAATGGCAGTGTTAAATATAATCATGTGGTTCTGTTGTGTTTCTGTCTCTGTGTGAAACAGTTTCTCATGTTTCTGTAGATTAAAGTTCAAAGCTGTTCATGAAGCAGGACAGGAAGAAACTCTTCACCTACAAACTAACACAATCACACATGATCTCAGAGCCTGTTGTCTCACACATGAGATGTTTGTCCACAAAAAAAAGAAAAAGAAAAATCAACCACAGCAGGTTTCAGTTTGATTCAGAAGCTTTTTTTTATTTGAGAACTGAATAAATATACATAATTTCAATATCATTACAGTTTAGCCATTTAACACAGCTAGAACTACTTTTCAGAAACTATGTTAAATGATAAATATATATTATCCACAGTTAAAGTCTTATTAACAGTCATTAACTACATCATTATGCAAATGAAGCGATTGAACTGGGAGGGTCAAACTCTGTCGCTGGAGAATTCACACAGGTTTAATGATTGTTTTATTAGATCAGACACTGAAATGATGATGAAAATGTTTCACATGATTGTTTTGTTCTGTTTTTGCTGCTGGAGTCTGATTGGTAAGTTATAAATGCATTTTTTATTTATATTTTTTTCTATTTCAGAGTAAAGCGGCTGCTACACTCTCAGAAAAAGGTACAAAAGCTGTTTCTGGTGCGGCACACTTTCAAAACATACTATATGAATTTAGGTACTAATATATACCTTATTATATATATATATATATGCACCATATAGGAATAAATAAGTGTACTTTTTGAAAGGGTTCGGCTCCACTGACAGCTTTTTTTCTGAGAGTAAACTATTCAAATTAAATCATTTTTACTTGTTACGTATTAAATTAATAATGAATATTGTGAAATCCACCTACTTTAAATTCAGTTTCTGTTCAGAATTTTAAATTGAAATTTCCAGAAAGGTCATGACAATAATGGAAATCTCTACAGTGACTGTAAATCTCTGTTTTTAATCATTGAGGCTCAAGTTGGTTTCAAATATCAGGCCATTTTATATTCTTTAAAAAAATAAATTATATATACTTCTGCAGTCATAGACATCTACAAAAGTTATGGAAATGTATTAGCTGAAATGCACAGGAACCCTGAGAGAATTTGAAACAGATTCAGTCTTTAGTCAAAATGTTTCATTTAAATAAAATTTATTGAAAATATCCAGCAGTTTAATCTGTAATTTGAATCTGTAATTATTATATATTTGTTGTCAATAAATGATGTAACTTTAAACACTGATTGTCCTCTACAGCAGATGACTTTAAAACAAATGATTAAAGTTGTGTTGCACCAATAAGGATCAATTTTAATTAAAAAAAAGTTTATCTAATAATTGTTGCAATAAAATTTATACTTGTTTAAAAGTTACAGACCTTTGCTTTTACTTTACAATAAATAAATGTAAGTGCTGCTGTAATGTTTTCTCTGTCTGTTTTATTTCTCTCTGTATCATTAACAGCAGTTTATTATGAACATTTTCAATATTTTAACATTCAAGAGCTAACTTTTCTAGACAGTCAAAATTACAATTGTAAATCCATTGTGGACAAAAATAACCGTAATTTAAGTTCACATGTTAGAATTATTATCCCTGATTTTGTTTATCTGTGTTTAAAAGTAAGTCGCACAACTAAATGTTTGTCTTTACGTATCTCTCACCTTTCTTTGTGTTTCTGCTGCTGTTCTGGATGTTCTCGACTTCACATTTAAATGAGAAAATTTACAGCAGATTTCATACTTTATAAACCATCAGAAGAATTCTGTTCATCAGGTGTGTTTGGTGATTCAGTGTCAGTGATGGAGGGAGATTCTGTCACTTTATACACTGATCTTACTGAAATACATGAAGAAGAAGACATATTTTGGAAATTTGGAGCTGAAAATTCTCTGATAGCTAAAATGAAGAAAAATAACCAAATCTTCTGATGTTCCTGATGGGATATTCAGAGACAGACTGAAGCTGGACGATCAAACTGGATCTCTGACCATCACAAACATCACAACTGAACATGCTGGAGATTATCAACTAGAGATAAGTGGAGTGAAAAAATCATTAAAAACATTCAGTGTTTCTGTCTATGGTGAGTAGAGAAAGCATGATAAAATATATGAAAACTGATTAAATATTTCAATACGTGAGATGATAGATACTCACACAAAATTCACTCAACACACTGAATTAAAAATAAGATTGTTGATTAGATGTTTTCACAATTCACAAACTTCAACTGAACATGCTGGACTCTATGAAGTAAAGATAATCACAGCTAAACTGACATCAAAAACATTCAATATTTATGTCTATGGTGACTAAAAAGATCATTTGTCCAGTGCTTCTTGTTTATTAGCTATCTCCATATTTATTCCAAACAGGAATTTACAGGATTATTGAGTATTATAGTAAATATACTATTAACTTAAATATCATAAATATCATATTCATAACTGTCTGTAGATGGATCCTTCACAGTAGTGAAGAAACAAGCATTTTTATAGATTTCTATTCCTTTTATTCTCTTATTATGTTTTTCAGTTCGTCTGCCTCTTCCTGTCATCAGCAGTAACTCTTCACAATGTTCTTCATCATCATCATCATCATCATGTTCATTGGTGTGTTCAGCTGTGAATGTGAGTCATGTGACTCTCTCCTGGTACAAAGGAAACAGTTTATTGTCCAGCATCAGTGTGTCTGATCTCAGCATCAGTCTCTCTCTACCTCTGGAGGTGGAATATCAGGATAAAAACACCTACAGCTGTGTGCTGAACAATCCCATCAGCAACCAGACTCAACATCTGGACATCACTCACCTCTGTCACACATGTGCAGGTACAGCAGAGCTGATATATGTGATTATTTACACATTCACTTACATTAATGACTGTCTCTCTGTTTCTCTCCTTCAGTTCCTCCAGATTCAGTCTCTCTGATAGTGTTGATCTCTGCTGGATCTGTGATAATTATAACTCTATTCGGGATCTTCTGCATCTGCAGAAAATGTAGAAAAACTGATCAAGAAGGCAAGTGTTACTGCATTTAACAAGTGTTATAACAAATAATAATTATTAATACAGTAACTGTATGTTTGTAAAATATACTCTGTGGTTTTTTAGACTGATCTGAGCAGCTCTTTACACACACACACACACGCACACACACACACGCACACACGCACACGCACACTGATTCTGTATTTACTGTTTTACTTACTAGTGAGTGTGGAAAAAGTAATAATGTCATAATAAATGAATTTGTCATTTTCAAAACTAAAGCATCAAATATATTTCATTAATTGTGTGCAGTAACGCTTCAACTTCGACAGCACTAATAACACATGTTGTTCTTTTCTTGATCTTTTGTGGTTTTCATCTATTTGTTGTTCAAACAGTTCAGATTTGTGAAGATGAGAAAACTTCTGCTCTGTTTCATCATCTAATGTTCTATGAAAGAAACACAAATAAACCGGTAAGATCATTTATTATTAATTTATGTTGAGTGTTTTTGTCTGTATAACGATCATTAAAAGAGTGACAGATATTTTCCTATTCAGCTTGTGTTATGACTATAATTTATCATAGTTAGGCCTGTGCAGCTCATGTTAATATTATTACATTTCAATATTTGATATCAATGATTTTCCAAAACCACTGATATACTTTATTTTCTTGTGATCTTGTGTGTTTTCACAGAGAGCTGAAGAGTTCAGTCACGTTGAGTATGTGTCTGTCAGCATGAGAAGATGATACTGAACATGCTTTGATATGCAGAGCTTCAATAGTTAAATATTTTCAGCAAGAGCACAAGTTACACAGTTATTATTAGGAATTATTCTTGATATCACACAGTTTTTTTTAATAAAGATCACGTCCTGCCTTTATCTGCCAATGTCTGAGAGTTATTTTAATAATAAATTCAATGTATGATTCACTGTTGTAATATTTATGGCATTATGCAGATGTTCAGTGATTGTATTTGTCATCAGTTTTGGGGGGAAACAAATTAAAGGAGAAACACTGCTTACTTCATTTCTTATCCCTGCTGAAAAAAAACGAACAGACAATAAATTCGTCACAGAAATTCTAATAGTTTCTACTAGAAAATACCATTACAAACAAACCATCAACTGTTAACCATTAAAACCATTAAAACCATTAAAACATTGTTTCCTGTAGTGTGTTTTGGGACACACCTGTATTCCAATTGGATTTACTGGTTTTAACAAGCCACCAAAAAAGATGACAAATCACCAGTAGAGACCAACAGGGACCATTAGAGTTTCCATTAAAACCATTACAAATTCTGTGACAGTTTCTATTGTTTTTTGTTCATTTTTTGTTTAGCGGGGATAACAGTGCTGTTATACAAAGGCAAAATTCAGTAACTACACATTTTGCAGTTTAATTCAGTTATTTTTTAAGGTTGTGATCTGTTTTCTGACTCACATGTTTGGTTCACAAAACAAATTAATCAGAATTTAATAAAAAGCATTAATTTCTCACTCGCACTCACTTGGAGTGAAGCGTGACACAGTTAATGTCATGTTATATGTTAGAGATCACATCATTTTAGCAGTGGAAAAACACACGTCTATATTAAGAGTTTCAGTAGTGAAACACCTGCTATATTAAAATATAAATATAATATAATGCAATATGTAAAATAAATGAATTATGAATACAGAAGTTAAACTTTTTTTTGGTAAGGGTACACAGAATGAATAATAATGCATAGTATCATTTAATTTCATTATTTCTTTATAAAGCACATTTTAGGTTCAGCAAAGTGCTGAAAATAAAACTAAACTACTAGATCATCATCTATCATAACAGAAATTCACCTTTCCAAGTTTAGCTCCACTATGTAATATAAGTAAATTAAAAACTTCTACTGAGATCGTACAGTTTTAACTTTACTTTCCCAATATGCTACAATTGAGAACTGAATAAATATAACCATTTAGCCTATATTTCACCATGAACAGTGGTTCATCCAATATTCTTCTATTTTTATATATTTATAAAAATATATAAAAATGTGTGTGTGTGTGTGTGTGTGTGTGTGTGTGTGCATCAGGAGGGTCAGACTCTGTCGGGGGAAGATTCACATGCAACATTTCTTCTGTTGTGTTTCTTTAGCTCAGTTGTTCTTTCATTGACAGTCTTATTAGATCAGACGTTTCTCTGAACAGCTGAAAATGTTTCACGTGTTTGTTTTGATCTGTTTGTGCTGCTGGAGTCTGAACGGTAAGATATAAACACATTTGTGTCATTTAGTCACATTTCAGAGCAATAACTTCAAATTAGATTATTTTTAGATTATATTAGATTATTTTTCAGCGATTACAATGCAAATCATCAATTTCTAAAACATAATTTACATAATTTTAAATACTTCTACAGTAATTATAAACATCTAAAAAAGTCATGGAAATACAATAATAACAAATACCTTGAATATATTTAAGCTTTTCAAGCTGTAATTTATTTATCATGAAACTTTTATTTTGCTCCACAGCAAATAACGTTAAAACACGTTAGAGAGCAAATTCACTAATGTCTGTCTGTTATGTGTGACTTTTCATTTTGTTTCATATCTCTGCTGCTGTTAAAGTTTACGGACTAGCTTTCTAAAACCAACAAGAGTCTGAATCAGTGTAAATCTGTTTGTTCTTCAGGTGTGTTTGGTGATTCAGTGTCAGTGATGGAGGGAGATTCTGTCACTTTATACACTGATCTTACTGAAATACATGAAGGTGACAACATACTGTGGAAATATGGAGCTGAAAACTCTCAAATAACTAAAATGAATAAAAAGAACCAAACCTTCTCTACATTTGATTTTTCTGATGAGAGATTCAGAGACAGACTGAAGCTGGACGATCAAACTGGATCTCTGACCATCACAAACATCACAACTGAACATGCTGGAGTTTATCAACTAGATATAAGTGGAGCGAAACTGACAACAAAAACATTCAGTGTTTCTGTCTATGGTGAGTAGAAAGAGCATTTATGCTAATTTCTATATGATAAAATGATTAAATATTTCAATACGTGAGATGATAGATACTCACACAAAACTCACTCAACACACTGAATAGAAAATAAGATTGTTGATTAGATGTTTTCACATTTCACAAACTTCAACTGAACATGCTGGACTCTATGAAGTAAAGATAATCACAGCTAAAATGACATCAAAAACATTCAATATTTCTGTCTATGGTGACTAAAAAGATCATTTGTCCCGTGCTTCTTGTTTTATTAGCTATCTCCATATTGAAATGGTTAATTATGTTATAGGTGAAGATGACAGACACAATCACTGCTCATCATCAACACACTGAACCGAAAGTAACACTGTTGTGTGGATTATCAATATTTCTCTCATGTTTTCCAGCTCGTCTGCCTGTTCCTGTCATCAGCAGTAACTCTTCTCAATGTTCTTCATCATCATCATCAAATTGTTCATTGGTGTGTTCAGCTGTGAATGTGAGTCATGTGACTCTCTCCTGGTACAAAGGAAACAGTTTATTGTCCAGCATCAGTGTGTCTGATCTCAGCATCAGTCTCTCTCTACCTCTGGAGGTGGAATATCAGGATAAAAACACCTACAGCTGTGTGCTGAACAATCCCATCAGCAACCAGACTCAACATCTGGACATCACTCAACTCTGTCACACATGTGCAGGTACAGTGTTATTAATATTGATTTACTCTCAGTTATACGTTGCTGATGTCTCATAGTGTTTGTTTTAGATCTAATGGCTCATTTTATCCATTACAGATCAGATCTTACCTTTATTGTATGTAGTGTTGATCTCTGCTGGATCTCTGTTGATTGTTGCTGCAGTCGGGATCTTCTGCATCTGCAAGAAATGTAGAAAAAACGGTCAAGAAGGCAAGTGTTACCTTTTCACTTTTATTAAAAATTATTACAATAAATAAAACTTTGACAATATACTCTAAATATTTAAATCAATTGACAGTCCTAATGATCATTTAATCAATAATTATTGTCATTATTTTGTAGTTAACACTCTAGATCATTTATATGAAAATCAACCAAATTAATGTGTGTAATATGTTAATATGATATTGTATGGATTACATTCATTTTAGAACACGTCTATTTGTGTATAATGACACGGGGTGACAGCAGTCTTTACTCGTCTCTGACACAACAAAAGAAAGAGATTCAGCATTTCTCAAACTGATGAAAACATTTTTAAAAAACAGAAATGCAAATCTGCATTAATTTAAAAAAATCGTTCTCCATTTTCTGAACATAATTTTATGTGTTAAGTTGCAGCTGGAGCTTAAATTAACATCTCTACTGTATGTCTATTTAAGCTTAATGTCAAATTAAATGTGTTGATGACACTTTTTTATAAACTGCAGTGTTGAACATTTAATGATAATGTGTGCATTGTTGTTTTAATGTATCAATTGTTGGTGTTGAAACAGGTCAGACTCATGAGGACGAGATCACTTACGCTGATCCAGTGTTCTACAAAAGAAACGCATGTAAATCAGTAAGATTATTTATTATTAATTGATGTTGTGTGTTTGTATCATTTCAGCAGAGAGTCAGATGTAGATTTCCTCATATGCATTTCAAATCAAACTACTATTTTTCCATTTATTAAATCAACATAAAATGAACACGTGGCAGTAATGATACATTAGTTGAAAATGAGAATTAGTCGGAAATGAGAATTCCAGCAGAAAAATTCAATAAAATACAAAAATAATTAATTCCTATGTTTCATTGTGGTATTTGTTTATACTAGTAAATTACATGTTTTATATTTAAAATCTTTGCTGTGGTGTTTAAATGTTTTCATGAGAATCACCCATCTATAAAGGATCTGTATCTATATTGAGAAACACATCACAACACTTCATGGTTTGTACAACAAGACTAGAACAAGTCAGTTTAAACAAATAATGTTTTGTTAAACTGAAACAGAACTACCCCTAACATGCAAAACCAGTTGAGATCCACTGATATAGATGCTGTTTGATGTCATTTCTTCAAGATGCTTAAGCTTGCATGCAGTGCTGATAAATGTTATTACAAAAACTATAACTATATAAACCTATATATCTTATGTTTTTTACAGAAATCTAAAGATGAGGATCATGTGGATTATGCTCCTATCACAATGAGAAGATGATCAAACTTCAGTAATACCAGCTGTGACACTGAGTCTGAGACTATGGTTGAGTTTTTCATGAGAATCAGCAAATCCCAGCAGACATCGAGCAGGATCAATGTTTAAACTATAATAATTAAAGATTAAATCATATTGTCTCCTTAAAACAAACGTGCCTTTTTAATAAATGATCTAAACCATATGGTCTATTGGAGCATTACATGCTTGACTAAAGTTTTAAACAGACCATGTGTATAAATCTAATGAAAAAGTGCAAAATGTAGATGGAAAATACTCATCAAAAGGAGTGAAGAGTGAAGACCTGCTGGTCTCGTTTATTCACATCTGTACAGAAATGTGGTTTGATCTGTTAGACACCTTGTTCATGAGAACGTGTCCAATGTGGGACGTTTGTCTTTGATGTCAGTTTTCGAGTTTGAGTCTGAGGTGTGAAGAGTGTGTCTGTGAATAGCGTGTGGCTGAAGGGCTTTTTTCCATTCCTGCTCACATTAAACCATTGACTTCTGCTCTACACAACAGAAGTCTACAATACTGAACCCAACAAAGCTGATGTTTGATTTAAAAAAAGACTGTGATCAGTTAAGCAGAGATACGCTACCAAAAAAGGTACAACAGAATATTTTTATGTTCAAGGAGTCATGATGCTTATGTCTGAACAATTACAGAGGGTGTACTGTCAATATGCACTGCTGGATCGTACAAGTTTGTTAAATTGCTCACGCCTTCTTATGATTATTATTAAGGTACTACTTTACTGTACTTCTAAATTTCATTTTCAAATTGTATCACTGAAATGTGACCAAAAAAAAAAAACATCATGCCAGGCTTCTACAGGGAGTGCAGAATTATTAGGCAAGTTGATTTTCTGATCATATTTTTTTCCCAAGCACATTTTACCAATTCCAATCCACATCAATCTTAATAACTACTATTAATATTGTTTTTAATCATTTATAAGTGATATATAATTGTTCATGAAGGCTGGAAATGAAAAATGCCTTATATTCAGGTGTGCAGAATTATTAGGCAAGTTTTCTTTTACAGGCAAAATGAGCCAAAAAAGAGATTTAACTCAGACTGAAAAGTCAAAAATTATTAAATACTCATGAGAAGGACGCAATACTAATGCAATACTAGAAATTGCAAAGTTAAAGCATGACCAAGGGACAGCAAAATGCTCATTGGGTCAGCGGGGTCAGACAAAAACAGGTGGAAAAGAAAAGACACGTTAACTGCAAAATAATTATGAATTATGTGTGAAACCATCAGGAACCCTTTAGTCTCCAGCGCCACCATTTTCCAGAACTGCAACCTACCTGGAGTCTCCAGAAGTGCAAGGTCTCAGGACTTAGGTTAGCTAAAGAATCCTAAAAAATGACCCGCACTTGATAAGAATCACAAGCTGAAGTGTTATAAAATACATGAAGACTGGGTTTTTATAGGCCTTATAAACAGACAGCTTGAGAGTGACTCCTGAAGGACCAGCACCACATCCTCTTGTACCACTGTTTGAAGAATTTATCTTCCAGAATCTGGCAGTAAGTTTTGGAAGATCATTTTTAGTCCATCTCTGCAAGACAGACATTTCAGGATAAGAGATGGACTAAAAGTAAACTCCCACACCTTACTGCCAGATTCTGGATAAATTCTTCAAACAGTGGTACAAGAGGATGTGGTGCTGGTCCTTCAGGAGTCACTCTCAATCTGTCTGTCTATAAGCCCTATTAAAACCCAGTCTTCATGTATTTTATAACACTTCAGCTTGTGATTCTTATCAAGTGCAGGTCATTTTTTAGGATTCTTTAGCTAACCTAAGTCTCTGAGATCCTAACACCTTGCACTTCTGGAGACTCCAGGTAGGTTGCAGCTCTGGAAAATGGTGGCGCTGGAGACTAAAGGGTTCCTGATGGTTTCACACTTAATTCTTCACCTTAATTCTTAATTATTTTGCAGTTAACATGTGTCTTTTCTTTTCCACCTGTTGTTGTCTGACCCCGCTGACCCAATGAGCATTTTGCTGTCCCTTGGTCATGCTTTAACTTTGCAATTTCTAGTATTGCATTAGTATTGCGTCCTTCTCATGAGTATTTAATAATTTTTGACTTTTCAGTCTGAGTTAAATCTCTTTTTTGGCTCATTTTGCCTGTAAAAGAAAACTTGCCTAATAATTCTGCACACCTGAATATAAGGCATTTTTCATTTCCAGCCTTCATGAACAATTATATATCACTTATAAATGATTAAAAACAATATTAATAGTAGTTATTAAGATTGATGTGGATTGGAATTGGTAAAATGTGCTTGGGAAAAAAATATGATCAGAAAATCAACTTGCCTAATAATTCTGCACTCCCTGTATAAACAGAAGACTGTCTGGACTTAAACCTCATTGGGGCAAGCTGAGCCAATGTACACTTTTTTTTCCTTTTTTTTTATTTCATATTTTAGTTGTTCACATTACTGTCATGCCCACACTTTAAAGACATTTCAAGTAAAAACAGTCTCATATCACCCCGCTCTCCCCTTATTAGCACCTATAACTAAAAAGGTTTCGTCCAAGTGAGAGAGTGACATTTTTTCTGTGTTTCAGTATTATTTCCAGCTCTGCCAAATGTTGAAGAACCTTGATATCTTTTTCCTTATAAAAGGTCATATATCCTGATTTTTTTTGTTGTTGTTGTTTGTTTTTGCATTTTAATAATAAATGCAATGTATGATTTATAGGGGTGTCACGAGATCTCGCAAGACTAAAGTGTGACGAGATTTCTCGTTGAGGCGAAAAGTAGTCTCGTGATGTTGCCAGTGTTAGGATGATTAGGAAAGAATATGCCACCGCTACGTTTACATTACGCCTCCACTGTCTTTTTGCTTTGTGTTAAATAAAAAAACATTTAATTAAGTTGGATAACGGTCGCCGCCGCTCCATATTTAAACAGTACGCGGGATCGTGAAAGTGAAAGTAAACGCGCGCGCATTCAAACGTGATTTCAATACCCCGCATTTTCAAAGCGGCTCCCTGATGCATGCAAATATCTCAATATGAAAGCTATTTTAGGCTGGGCAGTGTAGTTGTAACCATCTCTTAGCTCTGTATCAAAGAAAAAGTTGGTCTTATTTGCACTTTGAATATTGAGAGTGCGATTATGGTTGCACTTATTGTAAAGTGTTACTATAAAAACGTTTTCTCTTAATATTATTAAGCACAAACAGTAAGGTTTCATTTGTTAACATTAGTTAATGCACTGTGAACTATCATGAACTAACAATGAATTACTATTTTTATTAACTAACATACCGGTAAACAAAGATTAATAAATACTGTAGCATAGATATTGCTCATTGTTAGTTGGTGTTGGTTAATACATTAATATTAATAAATGAGACCTTATTGTAAAGTGTTACCATTTTTATTTATACTGTTTTTATGATCAGTTTGTGGAAGGGAGTTCAGTTAGGAGGTCAAAAGCTGTAGAAGCTCATAAATCATGTACAGTAAGGTCTGAAGAGACTGAAATCATACAGAAGAGAAGTCAGTCAGTTTAGTTAGTGGCAAAACCATTTACAGTGTTTGAGTATTGTTGTCTTTTACTGCATATAATTCATACTCAGAAAGTAGAACTGAATGACATTCATTATAAGATGATTAGTTAAAACATTTCAAATACACCTGCAGAATATTTTTTCTAGTCATGTATTTCGCCATTGAGGATTTCTTAAAAATAGTGTGTAAAAATCTTGTCTCGTCTCGTCTCGTGAGATACCCTTCTCGTCACACCCCTAATGATTTATAATTTAGGTTTTATGGTTGTTGATCTTTCTTTTTTTTCCCCACCAGTTTTGAGGAGAAACCTAACGTAGAATTTTTTTTCCAGTACATTATAATGTGTTTTATTTTTGCCCAGAAAAATATAAAATTGTTGACTATCATATATTTTTTTTACCATGATTTACAGAAAACACCCACTAAAATGTAATTCAACATAACAATATTTATGTATCAGAAAATCTTATTAGACATATTTAAAACAGGAATCATTTGATGACATATTTAATAATATATTTAAGTAAATATTCCTAATTTATCTGTCAAATAAATAAGATGTTAAAATTGTTATTAATGCAGTGATACTGTCCTTCAGTGTAAGAGAACTTTCATTACACTGAATGACGAAACTTCTAGTACAGCTTATTGCAGGCCACCTATATCAAACAGTGAGCTTGACCAGTAAAGTTAATCATAATTATTCACAACATCTGCTTATTGTTCAAAAAAATCTAACAAAGTGTTTTTTGCCATTTCACTTAATGACATGCGATTTTGTAACTTAGGCTATCAAATATTTAAGAACAATGAACTCACTTTTCTGCAGGTCTTCAGAAGTGCCATTTGATGGTATCGCAGAGATGGTCCTCACTGCAGAACACGAGATCCAGGGGGCGAGGATCCAGATCCAACTCCTCCCACTTCACATCCCGTCTCCACCCCTTGGATCTTGTGTTCTGCAGTGAGGGGCTACTGCCCATTATGTTGACATTTTTTTTCACAAACGGTATTTGAAATAGTAAAGTAGACACTTTAATTGCATTTAACATGCTTTTTTATATATGTAAAATTACTTTTGTACAGGGATGCAAAGAGGTAAGGTAATATATATATACATTATAAGGTAAGGTAATATATATATATGTATGTCCAAATATATATATATATTTGCAACATTTTATCAAAATCAACATTTGGTTAAAATTTTATGTTATAAAAGACGAAGGGCTATGCAGGATATTTAAGACAATATTGGCCGATTAGATGGCAATACTGTTTGCCACATCTCAGACCTCAAATATGTAAAATATTACCCATTATAGACATAGTAATTTTAAAGTAAAGAGTAAAGGAAACACTGTAGGCTACAGTACTTACTGAAACAACCAGCTCTTTATTTACCCTTGTAAGTTCACAAGTTCTCACTGAAAGGTGAGGAGTTTGCATTTATGTTTGTAAATTTAATTTACAAAATGGTGACGTCTTTGACCCAAATAATTAGAGGCTGCGCTAAAGATAATTTCAGATAGAAAATCTCACCTTGGGTTCCCTTGATAGTGGTAAATCCAGGCACAAACTTATGAGAGGACTGCTCGAAATATATCTGCTCCTGCTCCAGTTCCCGCTCTGACCGCCAATTCATGATGACGAGTAACAAATGGAACAAAACAGGGAACGCTGGAATGAATAAGTATTAATCTAACAAATAATAAGCCTCGTGTTATTTTTATTATTATTATTTTAACTTCAGTAGAGAAAAATATTTTTTGATTTTTGATAAATTAATAGGAAAATACGTGGTTAGTGCGGTGTTCTCTCAAAGTCAAGTAGGAAGTGTTCTAGATTAATCTAGATTAAGTATATAATATAAGTATATAATAAGTAGTTATATAATAAGTAGTTCCGTGAGCAGGACACAGTAGTTTGGTACATGCTATTCATCGCGTGACCACCAGATGGACACAGCCAACACAGTTTGAAAAGCTTAAAATGAAAAGTTCACACAGAAATGAAAATTACGTTGTTCCAACACTGTATAACTCTTTATTCAGTGGAACAGAAAAGAATATATTTTGAGGAACAAAATATTATACATTGGAAGTGCATAACTGTCTGAATAAAACACGTCAGCACAAAAGTCTTCCCGAAACACACAATGACACAAAATATAAAAGCATCAAACGCAATCTGTAATATTGTTGCTAGAAGACTTTTGTGTTGTTGACGAACAGTTACGAAACTATTTTCTGTTGTTTACTTCAATATCCCAGATCCAGCTTTATATGTTACCAGAGGTGTATAGTCCAGGGGTCAGAAAGTAGAAGTCCTGCCATATTTTTCATTTCACGCACTGAATCAGTGTTAAAAGGCTTGTTTGAGATGAGCAAATTCTGCGCAGAACCGATCACCGGTGATCACCGCGAGATGCATGCCGGTTAGAAATGTGTCCGAGGGTGGTCCGCCTTGCTCTGATGTCATGCTGACGTGTGTCAAAAACCTCTCGCGAGGGCGAGGCGGACGTGTCGGATTCTGCAGTCGAGCGCAGTTGCTCTCCACCGACTGCGCTGACCAAAAGCATGATGGGAAACGACTTGATGACGACACAGCTTAAAGCTTATTGGTTTAAACAACCGTGATGTATTGATCTCTTTTAAAATGTTTGATTTTAAAACACTAATACCATGATTTTATGCGTATAAATTATGTGTGAATATTCCAAAAGTCTCTGACAGTGTGATCTCTCTGTGGTTATGTGATTGTTATCATATTTATTAAAATATATAAAAACATGTCTGTAATTAAAATAAAAATGATTGATACACACATCCTTCGAATGGAAAAAATAACAAGTACTTTGGGTGTATTGTTCATTATGTTTATTTTCATTTAAAAGCAACAGAACGTAAATTACATCCAGTTTATCAGCAACACAGTGCACAAGTGTGAATCCCGCGATATCCGCCTTTGATCTCGCAGGTGTCTGATGCACTACGAGAACGGAGAATTGTCCGTCTTGCCTGCACTTTTTCCACTCCTCCCCTCACTGCAGCCGCCTACTCTCGGCTGAACTTCAGGCGAGGCTAGGCGCATCTCAAACAAGCCTAAAGTTACTGAGATAATTAAGTGATAAATTGAGTGATGATTGAGCATTATTGAAGACACCTGATGATAACAAGCAGAATCACCAAAGGAGAAAATCACAATTTTTAAGCCACCATCACAGAGGTCAGGGTTTGTTTTAGTTGAGCTCTTGACCCTTGACTTTTTAATCTTGTTTGAGCTGTTAACTGAGTTATAACAGCCAGACAAGCAAAGAGAAAAGATGATCAGGTGTTGGTTATAGTAATGGCAAAATGAAGCTTTGTGAAGCACCAATGCTTTCTTCTCAAGTGTATTGTAAAAAGGTTCATTACTCGAAGCTTTTCAACACGGTGCACACTAACGATATCTTGTGGTCAAAAAGTGGAAAAAACTGCCTTTGTGTCCCAGACGACGCAGCTTGGACTGTTTCATGTAATAAATCAGTTTGTGCTATGAAAAGCGTATAAAACAATGTAAATTATTATACATAAAAAAAGTATTTCACATGTCATTTCACTTACACAATTTGAATAAATGAGTCTGAATAAAATTTGGGGGGAGAAATAGGCAAGCTTTGGCATATATTATCAAAATAAATGATTGTCATAGAATGAACTGGGAATAATACAAACTGAACACATGTAAATATTCATTCGTATTATGACATTCTTTTGCTAAAAAGCAAATGACACTTCACATCTACGCAAGGGTTCACGTTATGTGAATCAGAATACGAAGCAGTCACGTGGTTGTGTGAGAAAACGAAGCTTCGGACGTCACCAATCACGTGGTTATGGCAAAACGAATCAAGTTCCGATACAGTGCTTCAATGTGAGATGTTTCGTTTTTTGATACAAGCTTCGAAGCCTCGGTGTCAAACGTCACATCACTAGTTGGTTATGTTTTTACATAATTGTAATTTGACCTGAACTCATTTAGAGCTCAATCTCTGAGTTAGATTTACATTATTGATTACAGCAGCACTGTGATTCTACAGCACAAGATCAACTTTATCAATATAATCTGAGGGATTTTGCAAAAGGTGTTCTGATCAAAAAAAAAAAATTGCTTTCATTTAGAGACAGACATCAAGAATCATCCTGTGAATCTCAACAGTGGTGGCCATCATAAAGCATGTTGCAGTGCATTCTGGGAGCCACCAATCAAAATTCATCCATGGCTCCCATCATGCATTGCTGCATGAATAAATTATGAGCTTAATTGCCTTAGTAATTTCCTTTATTCTCACTATTTTTTCTGTTTTCTGGATTATACACCTCTGCTTGTGAGTGTGGAATGACATGAGGGTGAGTAACAAATTTCATTATTTTCATTTTTGGATGAATTAACCCTTTAAAATCTTTAAGCGTTTGGCCAGACATATCAGCATGAAAAACACAACTTTTACTCAATGGATTATATCCTCAAAATTAAGTGTCTTTACAATTACTAAATAAATCAATAATTCATCTCAATTCACACTCTCAAAGTTCCGGTGTCTACACTGCACAAAAAACCTCATTGTGTCTTTGTTATAGAGAGAGGATTTGCACGAGCGAGCAGAAGTCAGCAGCACTGAACAAAAACTCATTTTTGAGCGGTGACTGGATCCTAACTTAAACACCTATAATTGGCTTCAAGAGATCAAGAAACAAAAAACGTAATTGGTGACAACATATGCTAAACAAACAAACAAAAACAACTCATTCATTATTTATAACCATGTCAAATAATTATTTCACCTGTCACCGAATACGTTCCCCTCCAGTGTAGTTCTTATAGTAATATGACCCGTTGTGCTCTGTCTCACTGCCTGTATCCACTTTTGTGTCCTTAAACATTAGTTTTTTTGGGGTCGACAGCTTATAAAAACTTATTTCTGGGTTTTTTAGCTTGTTTGCTGTACACCATGTAACACAGCAGCTTTTAGACATTGTTCTGTTTTTTGTAATAAGTCAGAAATGGGAGGCATGGATGAATTTTGATTGGTGGCACCCAGAATGCACTGCAACATGCTTTATGATGGCTACCACTGTTGAGATTCACAGGATGATTCTTGATGTCTGTGTGTTTAAATGGGCTCTATTTTTTTTTTTTTAAATAAGAACTCAAAAAAAAAAAATTGTATTGATAAAGCTGATCTTGTGCTGTAGAATCACAGTGCTGCTGTAATCAATAATGTAAATCTAACTCAGAGATTGGGCTCTAAATGAGTTCAGTGATTCAGATCAAATAATTATGTAAAAACATAACCAACACCTGATCATCTTTGCTTGTCTGGTTGGTTTTAATGCAGTTAAAACTCCTCAAACAAAATCTAATATTAAAAAGTCAAGGGTCAAGAGCTCAACTAAAACAAACCCTGACCTCGATGATGGTGGCTTAAAAATTGTGATTTTTCTCCTTTGGTGATTCTGCTTGTTATCATCAGGTGTCTTCAATAATGCTCAATCATCACTCAATTAATCACTTATTTATCTCATTAATGCTTCAGTGGGTGGAATAAAAATATGGCAGGACTTTTACTCTTTGACCCCTGGATTACCCACCTCTGCAGAAATGACAAAGAGGCAGCCTCATGCAGTACAAAGTCAATGGAGACGGTTGGATTGTTTTCCCCCCGGTGGATGTGGTTTTCAGATTATGACGCGTGTCGCTTTGTCTCTATGTGAATTAATGTACAAGTAAAGACAATAACTCTAAATGTCACTCTAAAAATGTCAAGAAACACATACTTTAAACATATAAACTGGATTTAAACATTCATTAATGACTCACCAGTGACAGTAACATTGAAGGTCTTGTCAGTGCTGTCGCTGCTCCTGATGCTCCTCAGTTCATAAACTCCAGAGTCTGTGTTTGAGATGTTTGTGATGGTCAGAGATCCAGTCTGATGATCCAGCTTCAGTCTGTGTCTGAATCTCTCAGTGCCTTCATTACACTGAACATCTGTACAGATAAAACTGAGATCTCCACTGATTTCAGCTATGCGAGTTTCATTAAAATACCACTTAATAACTTCTTGTTGGTTTGTTTCAACACCAGTGTGAAAAATGACTGAATCTCTTTCTTTCACTGAAACATCATATATATCCACACCAGACGCACCTGAAGAAGAAACAGAAGTCAATCAAAAATTAATATTGCTGTGATTTCCCCCCTGTGAAGAACTGTGTATTCTGACACCTTTCTATTAGAACCAGCATTAACTTCTGGAGCAATTTGAGCTACAGTAGATCATCTGTTGGATACATGCATCAATGAGCCTTGGCCGCCCATGACCCTGTCGTCGGTTCAACACTGTTCCTTCCTTGGAGCACTTTTGATAGATACTGACCACTGCAGACCGGGAACACCCCACAAGAGCTGCAGTTTTGGAGATGCTCTGACCCAGTCGTCTAGTCATCACAATTTGGCCCTTGTCAAACTCGCTCCAATTCTTAGTGAAGATAATCAGAGTAGGCTATGCACATATATTAATGTTTAATATTTTTGAAATGTAAACAAAAAGAGGCAGCCGTTTAATATTTTGTTTTGTTATAAATACTATGCAGACTACTACTGTTACACTTAATAGTGTACTTTTATAAACTAAAAAGTGCAAATTTATAGTAGTATTGAAATAGTACATTTTGTATACTACTAATATTAGTATACTTGCTACATAATGTATGTTCTAAAAAATGCAGGGTAAAATATGGACAAACCCATATGTTGGGTTAAACATTTAATAAAAAACAAACAAACAAAAAAAACAACAACAACTCAATTGTCCTCATTTGATGCAATTTTTTTTAAGAGTGTATACTTAATATACTTCACCTTTATGTAAGTATACTTAATAAAATGAACTGAAAGTCTACTTATGTTTTGCAATGGAAGCTCAGGTGAAAAAGAAGGAAAAACCAGAGGAAAGTATCTTCTTTTGTCTCACATCACCTGCTGGTGGGTGTTGTAACTACACACTCTGACAGGAATAAGCATCTTTCATTATTAAAGGGTTAATTCATCCAAAAATAAAAATTCTGTCATTTATCACTCACCCTCATGCCGTTCCACACCCGTAAGACCTTTGTTAATCTTTGGAACACAAATTAAGATATTTTAGTTGAAATCCGATGGCTCAGTGAGGCCTCCATAGGGAGCAATGACATTTCCTCTCTCAATATCCATAAAGGTACTAAAAACACATCTAAATCAGTTCATGTGAGTACAGTGGTTCAATATTAATATTATAAAGTGACGAGAATATTTTTGGTGCGGCAAAAAAAATAAATAAATAAAAAATAACGACTTATTTAGTGATGGTCGATTTCAAAACACTGCTTCAGGAAGCATCGGAGCACAAATGAATCAGTGTATAGAATCTGCTGTTCGGAGTGCCAAAGTCACGTGATTTCAGCAGTTGGCAGTTTGACACGCGATCCGAATCATGATTCGATACACTGATTCATTTATGATCCGATGCTTCCTGAAGCAGTGTTTTGAAATAGGCCATCACTAAATAAGTCGTTTTTTTTGTTTTTTTTGCCGCACCAAAATATTCTCGTCGCTTTATAATATTAATATTGAACCACTGTACTCACATGAACTGATTTTTAGTATCTTTATGGATCTTGAGAGAGGAAATGTCATTGCTCCCTATGCAGGCCTCAGTGAGCCATCGGATTTCAACAAAAATATCTTAATTTGTGTTCCAAAGATGAATGAAGGTCTTATGGGTGTGGAACGACATGAGGGTAAGTAATAAATGACAGAATTTTCATTTTTGGGTGTACTAACCCTTTAAAGTCAGTTATAGAAATATCACTCCTCACAATCAATCAATCAAATCAAAATTAAAACTATATAAAAATAAAAAATATAACATTGCCTACATATAAAAATAACAATTAAAACCATATAAAAACAAATGAAAATACAAATATATATATATATATATATATATATATATATATATATATATATATATATATATATATATATATAAAATAGAGAGAGAGAGAGAAAGAGAGAGAGAGAGAGAGAGAGAGAGAGATAAAAATTCAATAAAAATGTTGCAGGTCTTGGTGACAAAGAAGTTGTTGTTGGTCAGTAGGTCCTGTTACGCAAAGATAAAAGCATGGATTTCATGAGATGATGTCACGAACTCCGTAGCTCCCTCCTCTGGCCATCGGAGGGAACCCTCACCTGAGTACTGACATTCATTCACTACATTTCCTATCAGCCTTCATCCCGGACCAATCACCTGCCAGGTGTAGCTCATTTATTGGACTATATAAGGACTCATGTTTCCCACAGTCAATCGTGAAGTCTTGTATTGCCGTGGTGTACAATTCTGAGCGTTATTATTCTGTCTGACTGATTGCATGTTGCTGATCCTGTTGTTTACCGTCTTACGAACCTCTGCTGCCTGTCTCTGACCTGTGCCTTGTATCCTTATCTGTGAGTGTTTGCTGCCAGCCCTGACTATTGCCTGTTATCTGACTACGATTCTGCCTGCCCTGTATTATATCTGTTTGCTCCTGATCTACCCTGCCTGTACGACTACGCTACTGTTCAATAAAGCATGCAAATGGATCCCAGCCTATGTGATGATTCATTACAGATGACTCCAATGAAAAGCATTACAACTACTTTAACCCTTGAACACTTGAACTCACTTCGCTTGGAGAAGAATAAAGTCAGATGAGTACTATTACAACCTGCTTGGCTCAGGGCAGTGAAACATAAACAGGGAAGCCACACACAAATTAAATTAACCCAAAAGTAGATATTTATTATAAATGTAGCCTACATAAATTAAATAAATATTAAAATGGGGGGAACCCATTGTTTTTGTGTTTATAAAGTATGCTCATAGCTTCATAACAATAAGGTTGAACCGCTGCAGTCACATGGACTATTTTAATGATGTCTGTACTACATTTCTACACCTTGAAAGTGGCAATTACGTTGCTTTCTCTTGGGGATCAGAAACCTCTAGGATTTCCTCAAAATATATTTGTGTTCTGAAGATAAACAAAGGTGTGGAACAACATGAGTGTAAGTAATGACTTTCATCACTTTCACTTTTCTTGTGCGCTGACTTGTTTAATCAACAGAACAGCCAATCAGCATTCTCTTTCTTACTACATTGTTTTATTAAAACAGAGAGCCAACTGACCGACATTGTCGTTTTCATTTATATTTCATTGTCATTTACTGCTTAGGCTGTGTGTCCACAAAATAATTTTTCCCCAAGGTTAGTATTTTTCCAGTTATTTTCAATGGGAGCATGATGTGATAAGAGTCTAGCAACAAGCAGTTTGACCGTCCACACCAGAGGCAGCATGACTAGGAGACACGACAAAATCACAAATCAGACAATCAGAAGAGCGTGTGGGCAGGCTTTTTCTGCAAGCCATACACTCACAACAAATGGCTAAGTACATAATTTTATTAATATTACACCATTTAAACATGGTCAAAGGGTGCCCCTTTTCACAAGATTTACTATAAGTCTCTGGTGTCTCCAGAATGTGTCTGTGAAGTTTCAGCTCAAAATACCCCACAGATCATTTATTATAGCTTGTCAAATTTGCCCCGATTTGGGTGTGAGCCCCTTTCCACAAGAGGGCGGAGCTTTTACAGATCGTGCTTCGGTTGCTCAACAACAACAAATCTGGAGAATCTCACGCAGTCAAAATGAGGATTGTCAGTAACAGTGTTCAGCCTTACATTGTTCAAACCGGAGTCGACACTGATGGAGAGACTCAGGAAGAAGTTACAACTTTTAGAATGAAACTGGATGTTTCTGAATTCTAAATTCATGTAGTTGCAGTGGAGTTAATGTAGTTCATGTGCCGTCATGTTAATCTTTTTTGTAAAACCCGTATGGACGCCCACTATACACAGTGTACCTGTTTGCCAACAGAGCCATACACACCAGGCTAAGGCCCCGTCCACACGAAGCCGGAGCTTACCCCAATCCGATCTTTTTTTTTCTTCGTTCTAAAAAAAAATCCCGTCCACACGGCGCCGTGTCAAGAAATATCTGCGTCCACACGAAACCAGTGAAACGGCTCAAAACGATGTAGTATAGATGCCAGACCATTATGTGGCGCTGTAATTCTGTCACAGAAATGCACTTAAAGCAGCGAAGGAGACTTGGAGCATGCGCATAAACCTTGCGCGCTGAATAACTATAGCAAAGCTGTGTGTTCACACCGCCAGCGGCGAGAGCGTCAAAGTGACAGGTAGTCATTCATTTTCAATGACGGCGCGGCGCGTCTAGGACGGTGAGAGCGTCGAGGAGAGTTGAAATCAAGTCAACTTTATGTTAATGAGCTATGACGCGGTTTGGCGGCAACCAATCGGAATGTAGAGGTCCTCACTTGAGAGGATTCCGATTGGTTGGCACAACTAGTCATTTACTTTGACCCTCCCGCCGGTGGCGGTTTGAATGAACAGTACAGCGTTGTTGAAATATCGCTTTATTTTGGCTCAGTAGCTACGAACACAAGCATGTAGTGTTTGCTATTGCTGTTGTTGCTGCTGTTTTGTGGCGTTAGCGCGTCTGACTACGGTTGACACGTGGGGTGATGACATCATCGTTTCAGAAAATATACGGATTGCCCCGTCCACACGATAACGCAAAGACGGCGTTTTCAAATTTATCCACTCTGGGACCCGGTTTCAAAAAATAGCGGTTTCACCGTTCGAAAACGCCGGATCCGTGTGGACGAAACGCCTATCCGATAAAAAATTTGTGCGGTTTCACTGAAACGTGTCTCCGTGTGGACGGGGCCTAAATAGTGCTTATTGGAACTGGGACGTAAATATTATAATAAGATCCCCTTACTACAATGCAAGGGGAGCGAAATCTGAGTGGCTTGTATTATTTAAAGGGGACATATTATGCAAAATTCACTGGATATAAATGTGTTTTGGCAGTGTGTGTACACAACCACCCTATAATGATAAAAATCCAACCACTCCTCTTTTTAATCCCCATAAATCATAAGCATTGTCTCTGAACAAGCCATTTGCAGGTTCCTGGCAGTGACATCACATTAGAAACAGACCCCGCCCACAAATGTTGACAGACAGCGAATTGTACACAGTCCGCCATTGCTGCACTGACGAGAACATCTCCCAAGTGTTTTAGGTGTTCTGTAGCTGGATGGATTAATCCAGATAGCTCTCTCCATTTACTCCTGAAATCTGAGCCGCTAAAGACGAGGTGGATTCATTTTGTTTTTGAAGAAAATGCTCCCTCAATGGTACCGAAATTCATTTATGTTTGCGTAAATCATTTAACACTGGATTGCTTTGTGAACGAATGTCAATACAAAGGGAAAATACAATACAAAAGGATAGATTAGTGCAAACTGTTCATGATCCAGCTTACAGCCTCCAGAGTGATATTGGATACGGCAGTAACGAAGGTGAGAGTACTTTATTACAATTCATCGGAGTTTATTTACGGATTTAAAGTTTACCACCCGAAAAGGCATAAGGTCTTGATATATTTGTTTACTGTTAGTTGTAACAAGTGTTTCTGTGTACTTCACCATGCATGTTGATGATAATGCAAGGGAGGGAGAAAGAGTTTATGGATAATATTTTAATGCACACTTGCACTGTGTTTTAAGCTCTTACAGTGATTATCTAGAGTGAAAATGGACGCTTCATATTTTGTGTGAAGTACAATAAACGTTATAACACTCATCGGTAAACAGGCTTGTAATAATATAGTGGATAAAAACAAGAAGACAATACAAGTTATAACTGTAATTGAACTAAACTATACCTGTTCTATCTCCATGCAGCATACATTCACAGTTTCTGACATTATAGTGCGTCCTGACTGACTCCTGACACCGGAGAATCAGCTCTTGAAGCTCCGCCCTCTTAGGCCGAGCACAGCAGCTCATTTGCATTTAAAGGGCCCACACTGAAACGGCGTGTTTTTGCTCAACTCCAAAAAGTGGCAATTTTAACATGTATATAAAAAATTATCTGTGGGGTATTTTGAGCTAAAACTTCACATACACACTCTGGGGACATCAGAGACTTATTTTACATCTTGTAAAAAGGGGCGTAATAGGTCCCCTTTAACATGGTAGCAGAGAAAGGTTTGCTAAAACAAAGTTACTGGGTTGTCCTTTTTCACGTTTTCTGGGTTGGTAAATGCACCGGGGACCCAATTATAACACTTAAACATGGAAAAAGATCAGATTTTCAAGATATGTCCCCTTTAAAATGCATATTGAGTTACTGAAACAATCTTTATCATAGAATATACTCTTTTGTTCACATTAAGTTGACAGTTTGAACATTCTTGTTTATATTTATTTATTTTCACAAAAATGATCCATTGTTGCTTTCAGTCAAAGAGACTTTTAGTTCGGCTACAAAGCTGGGAATACACGGTATTCAGACTCACATCAGACACTTTTAACATTATATAGAGCACATAAACAGTACCTGAGATTAGCATTGCCATACTTTGTGTTGTTGTTCCAGCCGCGACATCTAATGTCTCACCAACTAACCACTACATCCTGTTTGTACAACAATTCGTCAACCCAGTGGTGAACAATTGAAATTTCAAAACATTTTGAAACACTTATGACTTAATGAAGCCTCGTTTACTGAAATCATGTGACTTTGGCAGTTTGATTAACGCTCCGAACCACTGATTCAAAACAAAAGGACAAAAGGACGGAGTCGCGGTATCAAACTTCCGCCCAGATGACTGCATCATCATTTATGTATTTTAAATAGGCTATATATATTATAAACAATTTTAAAATTCTACCTATAAAATAATAGGCTATTCTGTTTCTAGAGCAATACAATTTTTGAAACAGCAAATTCAGTAGATAAACTCAATATAATATGCCACTAGAAACAACTTGTCAGAAACGGTCCTGCCATTATAAATAAAGTTAAACTAACGTTACAGGAGATTGATTGCTGTAATTAGAGTAGGCCATCATTAGTTTTCTCCTGCTAGTTATTATTTTATACCCATAAAAATAATTAGTAGTGATAACAACTACCTTAAATGACCAACACCATCTTTTGGAAAATTTTATTTATAAGCATAATTTATTTTCATTTTCCCCTTCATTTGTATTGAGAGGTCGGGGTTTATGACCTGTACTGCATCCAGCCACCAGGGGCCGATCAAAGAGCCCGCAGCTTCACTTTTCAGGACGTATGAGGCACACCTGGTTCTGAAGATGAACAGGTCTTACAGGTGTGGAATGACATGAGGGTGAATAATGTATGACAGAATTTTCATTTTTGGGTGAATTAACCCTTTAAGAGTCTAGTTTAACCGCTGTTTAGTGAAGGCGTTAAGTGTGAGAATCATTAAAAGCAGGACAGGAAGAAGCCCCTTCACCTAGAAAATAAAGGCACGTGCACTGACTACACACTTTTCATCTCTGAAAATAACCAACCACTGCAGGTTTCAGTTTGACTCAGAAAGGCTGTGAGATGGCAGACAGTTTTACCTTTTTCAGATGTTTCACACTGAATAAAATGTTTCACATGATTGCTCTGTTCTGTTTGTGCTCGTGGCGTCTGATCGGTAAGTTGTAAATATATGTTGTTGTTTTGTTTTCGTTTTTTTGTTTGCTTAATATCAGTAATATTCACAGATGATAAAAGTCATGGAAAATAATGGAAATTGTCTGGGGAAAATTTAGCACATTATCTTGATAAATGATAAATGTTGATTTGACTTATGATTCATAGATTTCATTTGAATTGATGGAATTCAAAAGCAATTCTTGCAAATTCATAATAATTCAGTATAATTTTTAGATTTAAATAAATTTAAATAAAATATATATAAAATAAAAATAAATAAAAATAAATTAATACATTCTCTAATGTGTTTTGAGCTAGAAAAAAGGACTGCACTGTTACTGCACCACAAGGCCACGTGGCTGCACTTTTATTTTACAGTCCTGTTCCCCATGTACTCAATATAGTCATTACTATAATTGGGTAATGTCTAATTACTAACCATGAACCAACCTCTAAACCTAACCTTAACCCATACAAGTTACCTTATACTGACCAATACTTTTTTTTAGGTAATTTCACCGTAAGTACACATACTGAAAATAACGCGCAACCCTCCCCATTAAATGGGCATCATAAACACTTTGACTCGATGTAAACAGATGTTTACCTATAGGCCACAGAACAAAATAACTGAATTAAAATAAACAAAAGACCCAGGTCAAATGTTTATATGCATTTGTTTCTTTGATTCTTATACATTCTGCTGTTAGCAGGATGATCAAAAGCTACAGACATTCACTGATGCTCAAGGCAACACATAAGAGTAAGAGCTTTTTGAACAGGCTGATTGGTGGAAACTTATTTTGTTTCAAGTTCTTATTTTTAGTATTGCCCTTTAGAAGCTACATAAGACACTTATTATAGAACCTAATACAAACCTATTAATGTTCATATTAAAATCTACTCTACTACTTTTAAGAACTGGTTACTGGAAGAGAAGCAGTTGAGAGGCATCTTTCTCTGTGTGAGTGATCTCACGAGTGAGATCTTTTTCATGGTTTATTTCATTTAATAACTCTGTTTAAGATCAAGCAGGTCCCACACTTTTTCACATTCATGCATGTTATTAAAAAAAAAAAAGAACAAAACCGAAGCTGAAATATCAGACCCACATGCTTTGTTTCCGATAGACATGGGCCTACGCAACTTAATATATAATGAGGGTTCTTTATTTAGCCTACATACTTAATTAAATTTTTTAACAACCAATTATTTTGTTTTTATGCATCAAAGCAGAATCATTCACATCACAATGCATCATTAAAATGATTATATTGCACAGGTCAAGCTCAAGCCATTGATAGACTCACAGGACTTTTAAAATTGTGAGCATCTTGTGGTGTGGAGGATGGATGGATTTCCAGGCCATGAAAAATCATGGAAATAAATAAAATGAAAAATAGTGTATAATTATAGAATTGTTTTGCTTATATACTTAGCTCTAAAATATTTTATCAGCATAACTACGTACATGCACTCATTGTTTTCATGAATTGATATGTTCATCAAAAATTCAATCGATTTAAAAAAAAAAAACTAATTCATCACGATTAAAACATTGGCGTTTTTAATATTTTTATATTGTAATACTTTCACAGTTATTCTACAAATGAATGTAGAAAAATCTTCACATAAACCCATTATAATAAATGTCATATTTACCTATGACCTTCCTTTTTTCTAACAGGTAGAAATATACAGAAATTGAATAAAGTTACTTCACTGCATAAATTATAAATGAAATATAGATTAATCCTAATTTAAAGCTACAATTTTCTGTTACCTTTGTTCTTTGATTAACATCAATGACAGACATCACAGCAACTGGATTATTAGTCAACTTTTAAAGTTCATTTAAGACGCTATTTAACTCTTTTAAGACTGCTCTCATGAGGACATTTGACAAAACTGGTATTTTGTCAAATGTAGTTGTTTGTTCAAGCGCGAAAGAGAACTCAATAATGACGTGTCTTTTTGCGCATTTTCTTCAGAATCCTCAAGGTCCAAAACATCCTTTGATTTTCCAAAATCACCTGCATTTTTAAACCCATCCCAACATTGAATTATCTTTTTAACCCGAGGAAAACTATGATATATAGCTCTCACAGAAGGTGCGAATAAGATTCTCATAGATCAGCAGCAGTTCTAGCTACACTAGCTACAAGTGGCTGATTGTCAGTGACGAAGTGACTGTACATCATTCATTTGAATGAGATGACATTCGCTGATATGGGACAGTGATCATTGACAATGCATCATGTGATCAGCCTAATGCAAATGATCAGTTCATTACTGTGGAAGGATATAAAATATACAGGCTATCCTCCAGATAAAAATAGATACATCAACTAGACGACAGTGATCATTAAATAATACATGAGCTACAATCAATTAAAATGTTCAAATCTTAAAAATTATGACCTGCAAAGACATTATTTTATAGAAACTTTAATGGTCTTGTAAAGCATGCATATTAACTCTGAGTGAATTTGAAGTTAAATTATATTATTAAAATTTTTAAAAAAATGTCTTTAAACCATTTCTCTCAATTGACTGTATATTTTTCCTTGCAGAAATCAAAGGAGCCCGTGTATGGAAATTTCAAATCAAAACGGTGATCAGATTCAACATCTCTGCCATCTTCCTGATTGTTTTTTTCCTCTCTTTCTTTAATGTTTTTTTTTTCTTTTGCAACTCTCATAAGTTGATATTGTTGTATCTGAAATTGTGTTGCTCTGTATTCATTTAATTTAGTGATTCACAAGTGGCGTAGCATCCAGAAACTCAACTAAATGTTTTATCTTAACACGCATAGAAATTTATTAACTTTATTGAAAATGTATTTATCCCACCCTTCCCGTTTAAAAAGAAAACTGAATAGCAATATAGTTGCTCAGTTTGTCACACGTTCTGCTGGATATTTTGGCAAAATAAGCACAACCACATCATCGCCCTCTAGTGCCCAAAGCAGAAAATCGCATCTCTCTATTTTTTCTACTTTTACTCGACACAGTGCGCTATAAATAGATGCTGCAGTTCACACAGAGGAAGAACTGAAGAACCAATATAACGGAGGTCGGCAACCCGCGGCTCTAGAGCCGCGTGCGGCTCTTTAGCGCCCCCCTAGTGGCTCCCTGGACCTTTTTCAAAAATGTATGAAAATGGAAAAATATTTTTTGTTTTCATATGGTTTCTGTAGGACAAACATGACACATTTTTAACGTTTTCCAATGCTGTAAAAATGTGTATAATATTAAATTTCAACATTTCTGTCAATGAAGATTTGCGTCATAGCCTGCAACACACGTTTCAGCCATAGACTGTAAAAGGTTTCAGCCTCAGCGCGGCAACGTCACTTTCCCGCCGAAAGCGCGCTCCCTCTGGACTGAGTGGCAAAAGAACCTGCTGCGTGACTGGATTTAATAGGGGAAACTGTGAAAACGCGAGTAAAACAAACGATTACACTAAAGGTTGGACTCGAAAGTATTTCTTACAACTTGTCAAATAAACCTAATCCATTGACATACAGCCAGGAGTCGTGTTTCCTGACATTAATATGTGCCTGATTTCCGCGCCGGGGAAATACATAAAGCAAATCTGCCTGTGAATATTTTATATAACTACAATATAGGTAGGTTTAAATCCGCGTAATCACTTATAATATAAGGAGCGTGTATCAAACTGCCACAGTCACGTGATTTCAGTACTGGTCAGAAATTCCAATGGTCCGCCGCTAGGGGGCGATGATCACTGTGAACCAACGAACTTGTATGATTTTTACCTGATCTCAGATCAGTTTATATACATTTGCAAACATTAAATAACACATTTGTATAATAAAAAGGAAATGGTGTAGTTAAAAGTCTCTTATTGGACTGATTAGCTCCATAAAACAAACAAAACAAGCCTGGAAATTTAGCCTATTAAAATAGGCATATCACAAATTATAAAGACACGTCATATTTAATGATGAAGTGTATTCATCATATTTTAGATGACTTATTGTCTTTAATAGACTAGACCTTCAAAAACATTTCTAATGGGTTTGTAAAAGCTGTTTTTGTGCATGTTTGAATTTAGTTTTCGTTGCTTTTACACTGTTCTGCCCAGCAGGAGTCACCAGCGTGTGCGATTCGAACCAGTGAATCATATCACGAAGCAGTTGATTCAGTTATGCGTGTAACTGCATAGCCATTGGTTGAAACTGGAGAACTTTTTGAACCAATGACAGCGTGGCGGAGTGCTGTGTGGAATGAGAGTCTGAAATGTGAGTAACTTAAAAGGTGTAGTAGCCCGTCCAGTTCACACTGCCGGGACGCAAATACAACAAATAAGACAGGGAACAAGTTAAGCTAAAACAGCTTGCCATATGTCTAGACATTATTGTTAATGAGAAGATTTGCAGGTGTGCAGAACTCAGTACTAGGAAAAAAAAAAAAAAAAAAAAAAATGGGATTCTGACTTAATTAAATTCCTCTGATTGGTCATTGCATTTAAGAGCTCAACAAACATGTCTGTGGTTGGCTGTATTACAGATGCAAAAAATGTTGTAAATACAAACATACATTGTCCAGAGTGCTGTCACAAACACAAATATGCACATTTACTGACACATTTGTATTATAAAAAGTAAGAGCTGCATTTACAATCTCTTATTCGTCTAATTACCAAACTCTCCATAAAACGATCAACAAGCCATAAAATTTAATAAAATATTACATATTGAGACACTTAATATTTAATGGTATTAGACGATTAGTTTATTGCATTTAATAGATTACAATGTGTTTGCAAAAGGTGTTTTTTAAGTAGGTTCAGGCTGAGTTTACGCTGCATTTACACAATTCTGACCAGCAGGAGTCACCAGCGTGCGGCGTTTCGAGACAGTGAATCACTTTGCGAAGCAATTGGTTCGATTGATTCAAAGTTCGAAAAGCTTCGTTTCTCTCATCACTATATCAACAGCTGGCCAACTGTCTGGGATAGGAGAGAATGAGCCCACGTGGAGAGGACAAACCTGCTAGCTGTGCCTCTTTGGCTGCTTTTATTGTTGGGCTTCTTCCTGCAGGTCAAGAGCCAATGGAGTGCTAGTTGATAGCCAGCCAATGGGGGAGGACAGGTGTATGCAAATAACAGCTGTCAGAGCAGCAGCAGAGAAGAAGAGAACAAAAGAGATGGAGAAAGACAAACAGCAAAAACAAACAGTCGCCCAACGATCACCACACAATACATCAGAGGACTGAACAGTGAAAGTAGTGCACCAGTGTTAAAAACCATATATAGGCTAACTCAGTTATTCAATATTACCTTATTAAAAAAAAAAAAAAAAAAAAAAAAAAAAAAAAAACAATAGTTTTGAACTATATTTCTCATAATTCAGAAGAGAAAATATTGTTGTTGTTTTTTCACTTATAAAGTTAAGACAAAAGAAAATGTCTAAAAACATTCTGCTCAGAGTGCAAAAAACACAATATTTGTTTAATTAAAATAGCTTATTACAAAAAGCCCCCACAGTGAAGACTAGTCATGACCACATATTGATTTTTTTTTTTTTTTTTTTTTTTTTAATCTTTAGCACAGGATTTTAGCATTTAGCTTTGACAATTAAATAACTTTTCTTAAAACACTTAGGCCCAATCCCAATTCTACCCCTTACCCCTTCCCCTTCCCCTTTGTCTCGCGCGTTCACGTGAAGGGGTAGGGGTGTCCCAATTCTCATTTGGTTGGAGGGGAAGGGGTAGGGGGAAGGGCCAGGTAGCCCTTCAAACGAAGATTTTTCGGGACCACACTTCAGACGAAGGGGTATGAGAAATTTCCAACATGGCCGACCGAGCGAGCAGAGAGACCCATAAATGTAAGTATTTTCTTACGGTAAACAGTATTTTAGTAATAAATAATCACTTGTTTTATGTTGCCTTTAATCTTGTGTTCATGTATACGGTTATGTTCTCCGAAAAAAGATTTGTTAAAATCGCTATGAAAAAAGTTTGCTAATGTTTTTTACTTTATGATAGTTCCACAACATTTTTTTTTATATTTTATTGAAACCCGCGTTGATTTGACAACATAAATTCAAATCCGGTGGCAGCTAATTGTCTTCTTTGCCGCATGCCTGATTAATGTATTGTTTTGTTGTGGTTACGTCCATAAATACGTGTATGTTACATGATATAAACAAAAAGTGCATTCAGTTTGCGTGCTTATTCATCAGTATTGTATGTAGGGACTCCGGAGGAAACACGCAGGCTCATACGTTTTCGTGCAGAAAACGAGCAGCGTTTCTTGAAATCGAAATACACAGCAAAACAACTTTGGGAGTGAGTCTGTTAAACGTTTATGTTGCTTGTGCCTGATTACTGTGAGATATGTGCACTAATAGTAAAATAGCTGTCGCCCAAGCAACAGAGATCACTACAGCTATCGATGGCATCTTAGAAGTGTGTGATAAACATCGGTGCATCTATGACGTAGGAGCTAGCGACGACTTATAACGGTCTAGTAGTGGTGTCCCATTTATTAGGGGAATATTTTCAACCCTACCCCTTGACACTCTGTTTCAAGGGGCAAGGGGAAGGGGTATAAAATAGAATTGGGATTGGGCCTTACTTGACTTAAATAAACTTCACGTCACACCTCTTGAGGCCATTTACATATTTACAGTGAGCACCACATGAAATACATATCCAAAAATGGGAACAAGGAAAACCACAAGTCTAGAGCATTATTATATATTTATTTATATATATATATATATATATATATATATATATATATATATATATATATATATATATATATATATATCACAGACACTGGGTAAACTCACTGGAGTAGAACAACTTGGAAGTCTTGGGAACAAACATGGAAAGTCCTTAGTACAAACACAAACAGACAGTGAACTGAGGTGAGTGGAGTGCTTAAGTAGAGCTGTGGTGATGAGAGGATGACTTGCAGGTGTGGGTGATGATTGCTGAGTGGTAGAGTGAGTGCAGGTGTGGGCCAGGGAGGATCATGGGAAATGGAGTCCAAAGCAGACGGGAACTGTGACAGTAACATTCCTCTATCAGGTAATTTTCAAGTTTAACGCAGTGTAACACATATATTACATGCATAATAATATAAACGCTCAGCAAAGTGTTTCACCAACTTTAAAATAAATCATTGACTTTCCACGCTTATTAAGTCTGGTTTTGGTTCCAGTATGGCTGGTGGAAAGTGTTTTCTGATGAAGGTGGATGACTAATTGTTAGTGTGTAAACTATAATATTGATACAGTCTTCTCCAGTAATAGCAGTAAAAGCACCTACAGCATCAGTAGAGCAGACTGTCCTTGTGTTGAGGAGTAAAATCTTGCTCATAATGCCTGTCTTGTTGAGGTAATTATGGAAAAGCAATCAGTTCTATCCGTTATAAGAGAATGTAAACAGACGGGACAAAATAACTGATATGTCAAACTAGATCAGCATTATAGTGCAAATGACAAGAAAAAGACACTAGGTGCGTTTACATGGAGTATTGTAATGGGTTTAAAAGTCCAATCTGAATGAAAATGCTCCATATAAACACCACAATCGGAATAAAAATGCCCAAACCGAATGATAAACCTTTCTATAAATCAAACAAGTCTGCCATGTAAGCGTGTTAAACCGATTACTTTGCATCTACGCCATCACGTCAAGCGGTCAGAGGTCGTCAGAATGCACAATGGCAGCAGCAAAATTAAACTGGAGTAAAACTGAAACAACACATTTATTAAATACACTGAAGGAACTAAGTGAATCATCACTACGGACCTTCATCCACACGCTTCTGCTTTATGGAGGATGGAGGGGTAGTGTTGAGATGCTACTTGAGTCTTTTCCTCATATCCAGCAGTAATATGCTACAAATGTCATGCTGTTGCTTGATTAAGAGCAACACATTACATAAAAATAGCGTGCATAAGAAATAACGGACCTCCATGTTGACATGAATACACGGCGGCAAACAGGATATAGACTAATGTGTGCAGTCATTCCGATTGAAAGTGCATGTAAACACCATATCGGATTAGATAACACCTCATGTAAACACTCCACCGAATCTTTCATTTGGAATGACTTTATTCGGAATAAAAAAAAGTGCAAAGTAAGCGTGGCTAATGTCTCACGGTTCCTGTACCTCTACACACTCAAAGACATCAATCACTCGCAGCTATTGCTGGTAACGTGTTTTGTTTCTTAAATTTTTGCATATACCGTTTAATGCTTAGGGCCAACAGGGAAAATCAGTGTGGGAACGCTCTAATCCTATGAAAGCACGAATGGGAGTGTAAAGTTTTGCGGATGATTTACTGACTATGCGCACATTAAAGAGCACAGATGGAGCAGATCATTTCCATAATAACCAACACAATCTATCAAGAGCAGTGCAAATTAGTGTCTGCTGTAAGACATGCTTTAAATAATGGCACAAATATCAGTAAATTGACAAGCACAAACCTTAGTAAATGGTGTTGCGTGATTCATTTACTCTTCTCCCATAAATTTAGCGTCTGAACGGGGGAACTTAAATGCATATGTAATAAGGTCAGGTGCAAAGAAATTTGTGTCCACTCTTTTTCAGCAACATTTTTTCACTGCGTGTCTTCAGTAAATCCTGACAGTAGATTTTTTAATGACGAGAGGGTTTGCGGTGGCACAAGCTGTTAGTAAATCTGGCACTAAATATTTAAATTTTTTATTTAATGTTTCTTTAAAAGTCATATTTTTAGTCACATTCCCATCTGCCTCAAAGGAATGTAATTTGGATCAGGTGGCAAGTTACTTATTCTCCTGCAAAAAAACACAAAAGGTAAAAGTAATGAGGAGGATTGATGTCTCAGTCACACAAACGCACAAATAATACAGACTTGGAATTTTTTTTCCAGTTGTTTGTACAGAGGTTTTCTTTCCCTAAATATTCAACACAGTGTCTTAAACTTAAACATCTTTTGTTCCAAACCTGAAGTACTGTGATTTCAGTATCACATCAAAAATGCTTACTGATGTACTTTTTATTAAGACACTTGAAAAATAAAGGACAAAAATAGATGACTATTTATAATGTACATTTACACCACAATATATTGTAATAAACATGTATTCATACCTCTGTTATTTTAAAGGTTTTTGTGCAGAGTAAATGTCATATATCAAGTTAAATCAGCTGTATAATACTTACATTCTGTTGAACTGCTGTATGACTCTTGCGGTGACTCTTGCGAATCACACCAGCAGTTACAGCTACAACCAGCAGAACAACAACAACAGCAACAACTATTCCTGCTACAACACCTGAAGACAGACCTGAACCTGGAACAGCTGAAGACAGACAGTCATTATTACTAGAGAGTGAATGATTATACATCCAATATTTACCAATATCTCTGACTGATATATATATATATATATATATATTTTTTACTTTGATCATCAGTTGTATGATAATGATTTAACTGATACATCCAGTTGTTTTTTTAGGCACAGCAGCTAAAACAGCATCAGCATTGTGAGATCAACACAGAATATTAGCAGGAAAACTATGCATTTTTCATGTTAATAACATTAGTCTAAAGTCAAAGCTTCTTCTTTTTAAAAATAAATAAATAAACAAACAGTCTACAACACGACACTTATGTGTTGGTTTAAAATTTCTCATTGGCTGACGTAATTCTGTACTCACCAGTGACAGTAACATTGACTCTCTTTACTCTGCTGATGCTGAATCTGCTGTTGTTGATGATGATCTTCAGTTTATATTCTCCAGAGTCTGTGTTTCTGGTGTTTGTGATGGTCAGAGATCCAGTCTGATTGTCCAGCTTCAGTCTGTCTCTGAATCTGTCATCACACTGAACATCTGTACAGATCTTACTCTGATCTCCAGTGATTTCAGCGATGGAAATCTCAATAAAATATGTCATCTCATCATTTGGCTTTCTTATTACTCCAGAATCTAAAGTGACAGATTCTCCCTCCTTAATTTCATATAGTTCAGCAGCAGGAACATCTGAAACACAAACCAACAGATGCTAATAAACTACAAAAAATGAAAGAACTGAAGATGAAAACCTTTTCTTGACTTTCAATCTGAAAAGAAACAGTTATGCATGATTTGTTCTTACAAACATATTTTACATATTTATTTTATATTATATTAATTTAAACCGATAATAATAGAAGCTGATCAGAGATCGCATGATTAGCCGCTCCTTCAGAGCTCAACTGCAGATATATAGAGAGGATTCAGGAGCAGAGCTCAGCACTGAACAAAAACTCTGGATATGTGTGATATGGTGTGAGTGATATGGGATTCTAACCTGATATATGAGTGATAACTGGATTCTAACCTGAATAGCCTACAGTACCTCTGGCTACTGCATTCAAGAGATCAGCAGACATGACTGTGATTGGCTACATGTGTTCAATTTGTTCAATGTTTTGAATTTTTTAACAAAATTATTTGTAATCAAACATCAGTTGTTGAAGACCCTTGTTGTGAAGTGAGATAATCTGAACTTGAAAAACAAGTTTGTAAAGATTATCTGTAAACAGTAGCCTATAAAAATCAAGAAACACATTTAAAATGTATTTAAAACATAAACTATATTGTCAAAAGTATTGGGACACCCCTCCAAATCATTGAATTCAGGTGTTCAAATCGCTTCTAGACTGCTTCTACAAACATTTGTGAAAGAATGGGTTGCTCTCAGGAGCTCAGTGAATTCAAGCGTGGTACCGTGATAGGTTTCCACCTGTGCAATAAGTCCATTCGTGAAATTTCCTCACTACTAAATATTCCATGGTCAACTGTTAGTGATATCATAACAAAGTGGAAGCAATTGGGAACAACAGTAACTCAGTCACGAAAAGGTAGGCCATGTAAAATCACAGAGCAGGGTGCACAGTGTGCAGAAGTCACCAACTTTCTGCAGAGTCAATAGCGTCAGACCTCCAAACTTCATGTGGCCTTCAGATTAGCTCAAGATCAGTGTGTAGAGAGCTTCATGGAATGGGTTTCCATGGCCGAGCAGCTGCATCCAAGCCTTACATCACCAAGTGCAATGCAAAGCGTCAGATGCAGTGGTGTAAAGCACACCGTCACTGGACTCTAGAGCAGTGGAGACGTGTTCTCTGGAGAGACGAATCACACTTCTCTGTCTGGCAACCTGATGGACAAGTCTGGGTTTGGCGGTCATTAAATTTCATATGCACGTAAAGGTAGGCGTCCCAAAACTTTTGGCAATATAGTGTATATAAACTGCATTTAAACATTCACTCACCACTGACAGTAACATTGAAGGCCTTGTCGCTGCTGCTGCTGATGATGATGATCTTCAGTTCATAAAGTCCAGAGTCTGTGGTTGTGATGTTCATGATGGTCAGAGATCCAGTCTGATGATCCAGCTTCAGTCTGTCTCTGAATCTCTCAGTTCCTTTATTACACTGAACATCTGTACAGATCTTACTGAGATCTCCCCTGATTTGAGCGATGCGAGTGTCATTAATATACCATTTAATCTCTTCTTGTTGGTTTGTTTGAACACCAGTGTTCAGAGTGACTGAATCTCCCTCAATCACAGACACTGACACTTTATCTGTACCAACACCAGACATTCCTGAAGAAGAAACACAAGTCAAATAAAAATATACAACATTGCTGTGAATTTTTTACATATAAAGATTTTGAGTAAAGAAATTTGCCTGAATTCAAAACACTTGCAAACAAACAGCAGAAGTGTTATGTGTGTAATACTGCTATTCCTCCATTGTCCAGTTGTTGTAATATTGTAATATTGTTGGGTTCTTTAAAGTGGTCATGAATCGAGAAATCAACTTTTCCTTGAGCTTATCATATATAAGAGGTCATCGTATTATAAGAATATCCTGTAAGTTTTGGAACTGAATTTTTTTTTGTTAGCCAAATAAAAGCTTGTATTGACATCAGGCCAGCAAACAACCAACCTAACAAGCCTACTTCATCATTGCAACGTTAGCAATGCCCACTGGCATGTTAGTGAGATGAGGAGAGAAGAACAATACAACATGACAAAAATAACTTTCAAAGGATCCTGCGAGGAATATGATTATTTAATTTTCAACAATGTGAATGTCTCAGTTGAGCTTTGTTTATTTCTATTCGATACATTTCCTTTGCAAACATACTTTTACGATATGGATTCAACAGTAAGTAAGTACTTGTAAAAACTAACATTAAATAAGTAAAGAGTCAAACTGCACAACTAAAGCAAACACTGACTTTGGTGACATCAAACCAAACTATTATTTTCAACAAATCATCAATATCTAAACCTCTTGTAATTCTCAATAGTGGCACAGTATGGTGCAGTTCCACACAGAAAGTCAATGTCAGCGTTCGGATGTAAACACGGAAGCGCTGATGTACGTTCACTGCATCAACTGCATCAGTCTGGCAGAAGAAATTGTTGAATAAAGTCGTTATTTTTGTTTTGTTTTTATGCACAAAAAGTATTATCATCACTTCATAACATGAAGGTTGAACCACTGTAGTCACATTGACTATTTTAACAATGTCTTTGCTACTTTTTTGTACCTTGAATGTGGTAATTCCATTGCTTTCTATGGGAGATAAAAAAAATTATAATAAAAAAAAAACCCTCTTGGATTCCATAAAAAAATATTTTAATTTGTGTTCTGAAGATGAATGAAGGGCTAATGGGTGTTGAACAACATGAGAGTGAGCAATTTTGGGGTGAACTAACCCTTTAAGTATTTGCTTTTGACCATTTAAATGCAGAGTTTTGTGCAGTGTGTTTGTCATTCTTACAATCACAATTGCAGAGATGGATTTATGTTTACAAACATAGTTCTGCTTATAACTGGCGGTGAAAAGATGACAAGATGCACTATGTGTTGACTGTCACGCTGGCTGCTCAAGCAGAGCTGAAGCAACATGAGCTCATTGTGCTTTTACACTGGTAGTGTTTGTCACATGCAACCGTTCAGACTGTTAATAATGTCGCCAGTTTTACCATATCAGTTTGAGTAGATTCACATTTTCATAATGTAACCAAGACGATCGACTGGAACCAACTTTACTTGAACAGAATGTTTTGAAGGGAAAAGTGTATATGTGTGTGAAGAGAACATGGCCAGTGTTGGTGAAAGTTACTTTTAAAAGTAATACATTACAATATACTGCGTTACTCCCTAAATTACAGATTGCAATATTGTGTTACTTAGTTACTTTTTATGAAAAGTAATGCATTACATTACTTTTGTGTTACTTTTTCTCACCTGGGCTGGGTTTGCTTATTTGTTTTTTAATAACAAAAAATATCTATTTATGGCAAAAAAATTTGGCCCTTTCACACCAAAAGTGAAATGAATAAGACTGAAGCAAATGCATATTTACAGTAGAGGGTGCAGCTCAAACAAACCTTTCAGCTGTGCTGCTGTTCTTATAGAAGAATAGGATATATGAGAAGGAAGTTCAACACTCTTATTTCTAAATCTAATCTAAAGTAATTTTTGCTTATTTAGTATGGTTTAGTTAGATCATTGAAGGTTGGCAAATACAATAGTTAATAAAATAAGATTAAATGCATAAAGTATATTGTGTAATTTAATATAGTTAATTATTACAGGTTTGTGTAAAACTTTATTCATTTCGAGGAATACTTAATGTTTTGTGCAAGTGAAATGAGTAAATGCATGTTTACATATGAGGATCATCCACTGTGTCCATTTTCAGGTGTCTGGGACTGTCATGGCAGTGTATTTCCCTGTGATGCGACCATGTTCCCCTCTCACACACACAGATGCAAAATATAACTCCAGTTTTTATCTTTAACAGGTGTTAATCCTATGACCTTGCTAGGCGTTATCCTCTTACATAATCAGACGCTCACAGAAATTGTTTGTAAAAATATTGTAACAAATTGTAACATTTTTGTAAATGTTACAATTTGTTACAATTTGATTGTAACAAATAAAGGTCTTACCTTTGTCAAGTAAAATCAAGATCACTGCAAGCAAATTAAAGAGAAGCTTCATTTTCACCACATTCTGCCTTCAGAAAATAAAAGCGGGTAGAGTTACAATCCACCTGGCTCAAGGCAGCTCAACGAAGAGGCCACACGCAAATTAAAGCAACCCAAAAGTAGAATTTTATTAATGAAATACATAAATGAATTTAGCAAACAACAAGAAAAATAGGACAAAAACTCCTGGTGTTGGAGAAGCCTCAAGTCTCAAGTGACAAAGAGTCTTTTTTATCAGTCTATTCATCACAACAGGATCTGCTGCTTGACTCCACCCTGAATATGCAAATAATTGAACAGGACTGTAACATTAGATACAGGCTCTAAGAACACGTTTGGAAAAACAGCAGCAGAAACAATATTCAATTTCATCCTACCCTTTGGATAATTTTGCACTGAAATATGATCATGAGTTTCCAAAATATGGTGATAAATGGGTTTATTGACCTAGTTTATATATCACCTACATATATCACCTTACATGTCTGCCCAATGAAATGATGGGCTGAAGTGGGTGTAGCCTTTTGTTTGGGATGATGGAGCAGTCATTTTAGAAAGCTGCATTGGACACAGTGCCACAAATTGGTAACATAAATAGCACT